>NW_027185809.1:42865083-42899177 GCF_028583685.1 Petaurus breviceps papuanus
TTTCTTTCTTTCTTTCTTTCTTTCTTTCTTTCTTTCTTCCTTTCTTTTTCTTTCTTTTTTTCTTCCTTTCCTTTTTTCTTTCTTTCAATTAGGACTTTCAGGTAGTCTAATAATTTTTATATTATATTTCCTGAATCTGTTTTCTAGATCAGGTGTTTTTCCAATGAGAACTTTCACATTATCTTCTTCATTTTTTAAAGTTGTATTATTTCGATTTATTTTATCTAGATGTTTCATAGTATTATTAGTTTCTACTTTTTAAATTCTATTTTTTTTTCTTTTTTTGGAGGGGGGAAGTCAAGGCAATTAGGGCTAAGTGACTTGCTCAAGGTTACACAGCAAGTTGGATGTCAAGTGTCTGAAGCAGAATTTGAACTCATATCCTCTTGACTTCAGGGCTGGTGCTCTATTCACTGCACCACGTAACTGCACTTTCAATTCTAATTTTTAGGGATGATATTCTTTACTGAACTTTTTTACTTCTTTTTCCATTTGTTCAATTTTATTTTTTAGATAGTTATTTTTCTCAATAATTTTTTTCTCTTTTCTCATGATATTAACTCTGTTTTCATGATTCTCTTGTCTTATTTTCATTTATTTTCCCAAATTTTCTTCTCCTCTTCTAATTTGCTTTTTAAAATTCTTTTTTAAGATCTTCCAAGAATTCTTTTTGGGACTGAGATCAATTTACATTTTTTTGTGGCTTCACACAATGTCATTTTGTCACTATTGTCCTATTCAAAGTTTATGTCTTGATACTCCCTTTATCACCATAGGAACTTTCTATAATCTAGTTCTGTTAATTTTTTTTTCACTAATTTTCCTGCCTTGTTTGTGACTTGGTATTTTTATGTGGGAGTTGGGATCTGGTCTTGCACTATCCCAGGTTATTTGTGCTGAGACTCTGAGTCTTGCTGATGGCTTTCAATGGGGTTCAGGGTTTAACTGTTGTTTTTCTCTGGAGAATAGGTTTCCCTTATGGCTTCTACTGTGACTTGGTGCCTCCATATTGGCCTTCCCTGGGTGTGGGGTTTAGCTGCTGTACTGCTCAAGGGGTGGGTCCTTGGTAGTTGCTTGCTATGATGACAGAGTCCTTCTGGTATCTGGTGCTAGAGGAGTAATTTTCTTGCAGATTTGCCTGATGGGTGATGCCCTGCTGGTGGGTTGCAATGGAAACAGGATCTCTGTGGGGTGGGGCCTCACTACCAGTCAACGATGAAGTCAAGGATCTTCTGGTGGTGAGATCACTGGGGTGAGACCTTGCTGTGTTGCACATATTGCTCATTTACCTAAGGACCCCATAGGTCTGCAGGAGAGCAAGGCCTTGAGCGTGGATCACCCTAGGTTTGAAGCCTTGCTGATGGCTCCCTGATGTGATGCTGCTCTTGAACTTTGCTTCCCTCCCACCCTGGTGAGACAGACCTTTCCTGCCAGGCTGGTGAGTGGCTTTCCGGCCCCTAGATCAATTGTGAAGCAATTTTTTGGTTGCATGAGGATTTGGGAAAGCTTGAGAAGATTCCTTCCTCAGTCTGCCATCTTGGCAGTGGAAGTCCATGAAATATGCTTTTTGATAGGAAGATAAAAAAAATTTAAATAGGTAAGTAAATCAAGATAGGGAAAAGGTTCACCTTTGTCTCAGAGACTAATGTAAAAGGAAGAGAGGGTGGAGTATAAGGCACAGGGCCTGGGGAATGTGAAGTTGGGGAGAAGAAGGAACTCATGATGATTGGTTTCTATTATTTCAATAAATTAGGAAATCAAAGTAATCTATTGAGAGAAGTTGTGGAATAGGTTTGAATAGAGAAGAAAGATTCATAATAATTTCCCTGGAGAATGTGATAAAGAATTAATCATGTGAGAATCAAAGGACTGTCATGTAGCTATGAGGACCCAACTGAAATTCGATAACATATTTATAGAAGTCTTAGATCACCTGGTTGTGTTACTTTTTCCAGCAGTATTAAGTAACACAGGAGTAGAGACAGAAAAGATGGAGGTGAGATATAATGCAAGGTTGGGGTTTGTCAAGGAATAAAAAAGGGGGGATAAATAATTCAAGGAAAGGGGATCCTCTGTCTGAAAACTTGTTAGTTCTAACATCAAAATTATGATATGTTATCTCATTTGCTAAATGGAACATATTGCAATGAAAATAATCATTTTTGTTTTGATGGTGAGGCAGTATTAGAAACCTGTCTTATGTGTATGAATTGTGTCCATATATGCAAAGATGAATATAATCATGAAGTTCCTTTGGATTTCTTACTGCAAAATCTAAGTTTTACCCAGTGATGGACAGTTTATTTCCCTGCCTTTCTTTGGATAATAGTTCATATTACTCCTTAACTAATTTCCCCCAAATGTTTGAATATATATTAAATACATCAAGTAACAAGAGTTAAAAAACAGAAAGAATTTCCCAATCTCTTGTTCTGGGGAAAACTTTCTATTTCTTATGAGTGAACAGTACTTCAAAAAATCAATCCAGTTCATTTCATTCTTTCTGTTATATGTTTTTTTCTTAATGAGGAACCTATGAAACTAGAAATTGTATTTCATATTCACTGTCCCAGAGGCCCCTTGTTTTATATTGCTTCACCTCTCATGTCTGCCTCTCAATTCCACCTGCGCTCACATTCCCCTATCCCCAGTGAAGCTAATAAATAATCCTTTTAAAATGCAAATATTGATATTTAAAATAATGGAATCTCTTTGGTAAATAGAATTGTAAATTTACAAGCAAGTGAAAACCACAGCTTTGAACCTTGCTTCAATAAGTATATATGATTGATATAAAACAAGATTGCCAAGGGAAGTGAGAAGCACATTTTCACATACTCTAAAGGAGTTTTTTCCATTTTATTTCTGGATAGAATTCAGTACTAATACGGCCAAGTTCAGACCACAGTTTTAAGGGGGCAATAGATAGATGCAATTACAAAGACTTTTCATCACCATTTTAATCCTATTCATTCTGCAAATGATGGGAAGAATTCTACTTCCCTGTGTTAAGGTATGTAATTAGAAAGCTTCTCACTGTCCTGAACAAAAATAATACTTATGAATGAAAATTAAGCTTTCTAAGTCCATATCTATGGTTATGAAGGAGCCAGAGTATCTTTGGCTATGATTAAAACTATTTGTTTAATTATCTGTTTCTGATGTATGTTTTGAAGTCCATTGTCCCAGATAATTATTGGTATTGGGGTTAAAAAGTTATTTATATCCTTTCAACTCCAGATGGTTGTACTGTGCCTTTAAAATCAATTTTACAGGTTTTGTCAAAAAACAACAACAAAACATCCAAATGATATCAAAAGGTATGTTTGTTCTCCAAATAATCTTTGACTGGGAGGCAAATGAAGTCACCTAACTTTTGTGGGTCTTGATTGATTTCTTCTTTGTTGTATTTTCCTTCCTCACAAGGTTGTTGCAAGACCCCAATAAAAATGAACAGTGAACATTCAAAATGTGAAGTCACCTACCCAGCAAAACTGAGTATCATGTTTCAGGGGAAAATATTCAGTGGAATAGAGGACTTTCAAGCATTCTTGCTGAAAAAACCAGAGTTGAACAGAAAATTTGACATGGTCCTTTTAGAATTAAAAGGACCAGGATGATCACCTAGTCCAAAACTTTAATTTTTTAGATGAGTGAATTGAAGTCCAGAAAAAGCAAGTGACTTGCCCAAAGACACGTAGATATTAAGCAGCAGTCTTTTGAATACAGATCAAAGAATTAAGTCTAATTTTCCCCATATATTATATGACCTCTAAAGCCTTTTAAAAAATCATTTGGGGTTTTTCAGGGGTGGAGCCAAGATGGCAGAGTAGAAGCACAACCTTCCCAGGGCTCCTGCTTCCACCTTCCCCAATCCATGTAAAAAGGGGACTCTAAACAAACTTGGAGCTGCAGAACCCACAAAATGACACAGAGAAGCTAACCTCCCGCTGAGGACAGTCTGGCAGGCCTGCAGGAATCCAGCACAGTGCTCCAGGAGTCGAGCCCAGCCCCACACCTAGGCTTTAGCCCCAGAGCGGGCCTGACCAGCCACGAGCCGTCTGAAGGAACTCCAGATCAGCAGCAGCTGTGGCCTTTCCAGATTTATCAACACATAGATGCAAAGGACAAAGTGAGAGGTCAGTGCAGTCTGGACTTTGGGACCAGTAAGTGGGAGTGCATGGATTTTACCCCCAGGTCAAGAAGCCACTGAGATGATGGCACAGCCAGCCAGTGCCACGGGTCGGCTTCAGCTGCTGGCCTGTAGAGTGTAGAAGGACCAAGCACCAGTCTGAGGGGGTAATGACTCTTGCTTTAACCTGCTTGGATCTGGATTGCAGTCTAGGGTAGAGGTCCTGGGGGTGTGTTCAGCTTGCCAGAGCATGTGTAGACCTCAGAGAGGGCACCCATCTAACACCTCCGGTAGATGAAAAAACCCAAGCGTTTGGGACGAAAGCTCCCCTGTCTGGTAGCAGAGTCCTGTGGCAAAAAGCCCAAAAGTCAAATAATTGAGTGGCAAAATGAGCAGGCAAAGGAAACAAAGCAGACAGAAAATTCCAACATTACTTTCCTATTTGGGGGACAAAAAAGGACCAAAGCATGGAACAGGAGAAAGACAGTGAAGTCAAAACTCCTGCACCAAAAGTTTCAAAGGAAAATACAAGCTGGTTACAGGCCATAGAGGACCTTAAGAAGCAGATAAGAGAAGTGGAGGAAAAATTGGGAAGAGAAATGAGAGCACTGCAAGAGAATTATGAAATGAGAATCAACAGCCTGACTGAGGAAAATTATACCTTAAAAAACAGAGTGACTCGAATGGCAAAGGAGGCTTAAAAAGACAATGTGGAGAAGAATGCCTTAAAAAGCTGAATTTGCCCCTGATGGGTGCCCTATGAGGCAGCCAGGTAGCACAGTGAGTAAGAGCACTGGCTTCAGTGTTGAGAAGACCTGGAGATCGAATCCTGGGCTCAGACACTTAGCACCCACCCAGAAACACGTGGCCGTGTAACCTTGAGCAAGTTACTTAACCCCAATTGCTTAGGGGCAGCCAGGTGGCTCAGCAAGTAAGAGCACTGGCTCCAGTGTTGGAATGACCTGGATCAAATCTGGGCTCAGATACTCAGCACCACACCCAGAAATAACTGGCTGTGTAAACTTGAGCAATTTACTTAACCCCGATTGCTTTAAAAAAAAAAGCTGAATTTGCCAGATGGAAAAAGAATCTCAAAAGCTCACTGAGGAGAATCATTTCTTCAGAATTAGATGCAGCAAATGGAAGCTAATGACTCTTTGAGAAATCAAAGTGCTGTTAAGCAGATTCAAAGAAATGAAAGAACAGAAGGCAATGTGAAATATTTCATGGGAAAAACCACTGACCTGGAAAATAGAACCAGGAGAGATAATTTAAAAATTATTGGACTACCCAAAAGCCATGACCAAAGTAAGAACCTAGAAATCATCCTCCAGGAACTTCTGAAAGAAAACTGTCCTGATGTTTTAGTACCAGAGGGCAAAATAGAGGTTGAAAGAATTCACCAATCACCCCCTGAAAAAGATCCCAAAAAGAAAACTCCTGGGAATATTATAGCCAGGTTCCGGAATTTCCAGATTAAGGAGAGAATATTACAAGCAGCCAGGAAGAAACAATTTGAATATTGTGGAAACACAATCAGGATAACCCAGGATCTGGCAGCTTCTACACTGAGGGATTGAAGGGCTTGGAATATGATATTCCAGAGGGCAAAGGAGCTGGGAATAAAACCAAGAGTCACCTACCCAGCAAAACTGAGTATCATGTTTCAGGGGAAAATATGGTCATTCAGTGGAATACAGGACTTTCAAGCATTCTTACTGAAAAAACCAGAGTTGAACAGAAAATTTGACATTCATATACAAGAAGCAAGAGAAGCATTAGAAGGTAAACAAGGAATAGAAATCATAAAGATCTTATCAAAGTTGAACTATGAACATTCCTACATGGATAAACAATAATTGTAACTTATGAAACTTTTCTCAGTAGTTGAAGGGATTAGAAATATACATATATATGTCTAAATATGAGGGTATATGGGTATATGAATACATATGTAAATGTGTGTATATATGTTTACAGGTATACATAGATAGAGGGCACAGGACCAATTTAACAGGAAGGGATGATATTTAAAAGGTGAAATTAAGAGGTGATAGGAATATAATTGAGAGGAGATGGGGAGAGACAGATTGGGATGAATTATCTCATACAGAAGAGACAAGGGAAAATGGTTACAATGGAGGGGAAGAATAGGAAGGAAAAAGGGAATGTGTCAACCTTATTCCCATTGAATCTGGCTTGAGGAGGGAGTGAAATACACACTAAATAGGGTATCTCACCCTCCAGGAGAGTGGGGGGGAGGGGATGACGGGGGGATGATGGAAGGGAGGGCAGGCTGGGGGGGAGGGAAGTTGGAAGCACCCACTTTTGAAAAGGGACAGGATCAAAGTAGAGAATAGAACAAGTGGGAAGTGGGATAGGAGGGAGGGAAATAGAGTCAGTCTTTTACAATATATCTACTATGTTATTGTTTTTCCTTACCCACACATGTACAACCAATACTGAACTGCTTATCTTCCCAGTAAGGGTGGGTGACAAGGAAGGAAGGGAATGAATCTGGAATTGAAAGTTTTAAATTCAAATATTCAAATATATATGCATATATATATATATATATATACTATTATTAATACCATCTTACATGTAATTGGGAAATAAGTTATAAAGGCACTGAGGCATAGAAATCCACTGGAAAAGTCTAAAGGGATGTGGGAGAAAACATGGGAGAGAGCAGACTGGAGGAGGGGATATCCTATGGGACTGCTATTTTGGGGCGGTGGGTAGGGAAAAAACGGGGAGAAAATTTGTAACTCAAAATCTGGTGGAAACAAATGATGTAAATCACAAGTTAATGAAGCATTAAAAAAACAATGAAAAAAAAGAAAAAAAACATTTGGGATAAACATTGCCCCATGATTATGAATGTACAGTAAATTTATCTTTTTTGCCACCTGATGTCAACATTCCACTCAAATTGGCCAAAAGATACTGGAATTGATATTTTGTTACCCTTTTTTTCATTTTCTCTGTAAAAAAAGTATTCCTCCAAACTCAGTGCTCCCTATTAATGAAGATAACAGTAGTTGCCTGTAGCTAAAATGGATGGTATTATAGCTTCAGCTTTGCTACTTAGCAGTATGAGCAACTGAACCCCAATGCAGAAGACAATTTTTCAGCTTACTTTCTGGTCAGAAAGGAACCCTCATGTCAGGGTCACCAATGGATTTTTTTTATAGTTAATCTGCTTTTCATGATGTTCATACTACAAGTGACATCCAGGCCATAAATTCTACCTGACATTATTATGATTGATGAATTACTAGAGCATTATAAATGATGTAAATATCTCAACTGCATAAAGAAGCCAAATTTGAAGGTTTATTGCAGAAGATATGTTCTGTGTCTAGACACAACAGAGTAATAAAGAACTGCAGAGAATAAAAATTAAGTGAACTGGAGCTCTAATTGCAAGAAATATGCATTAAATTGGGACAAATAAGTAGAATTAAAATATAGTGCAATTAAAGAGATAACAATGGAATCTTCAATTTACTTTAGTTACTCAGCATTTGAAATAACATCATAAGAAATGATAAGGAAAATTCAGAAAGCTGGAAAGCTCAGTTAGCTAAAATAGCCAAAGAAATAGATAATAATTTCTATGTGATTCACATTATTCCAAAGCTATTTGGTCTGCATGTCTGGGCTGGAGCTTTCTCCCTGCTGGTTTTTCAGCTGTTCTACTCTGGTATTAGAAAAGAGTGTTGTGCATGACAAGAAACCTGATTATTTTTTGTTTATTTTAATTCTTTCAAGCTTGGAAAATGGTCCTTGGGGGAAATTTCTTCCTAAACATTCGTTCAGTTTTCATTCGATCCAATACAGTTCAATGAGACATTCAAATCACAGGTGCTATAAATGTTAGATGGCTTTGAACAAATATAGTTAGTGCTTGATTCATCTCCAAACTATGGTAGAAAATAGGTTATGCCATCTCACTGACCTCAGCAAAATATGCTCCTTTTGTACTCTCTAAAGGGGAAATTTAATTCTCACTTATTTTATACTAATCATTTAAATTTAAATAAAATCACCATAACCCATTATTGTATTCAAAGAAATGTTGCTTTTATCTCAGAACATGTATAGATCTGTGATTTCTTTGGTGGGGGCTCTGTCCATGGCTTCAGAATACAGTTCATCCATTCCTTCTCACCTTGCATAAGCCTCCTATGTCTTCCCATAAATCATAACTGCCCGCACACACATATATATATGCATATCTGTATATACATATATACATATGTACACATGTACATATACAAACACATATATGCATATAAATGTATGCATATATAGACAAATATATGTATATATGTATTGTATAACTATATATATCAATATAATTCTATGTCAAGATACTAGAGTATTTTTTGAAAGATTTTTGACACTTTGTCTCTTTACCCTTTCATTTTTTTTTCACTTTACTCTTCTCCATATACTAACTGATTCAGTTATACTGCTCTCCCTACAATCACTCACATATGATGCTCCATCCCACCTCCATACATTAATCTTGGCTGCCTCCAGGCCTGCAATGTTCTTCCTTCTTGCCTTTGCCTCTTCATTTCCCTGACTTCTTTCAAGTCTAAGCTCAAATTCCACCTTTTACAGGAAGTCTTTCCTAGTCCCTTCAGTTGCCTGCCCCTCTGAAATTACTTCTTATCTCTTTTGTTTTTATTTTATATATTTATATATTTTGCATATATCGAGTTAAACTAGATGACCATATCCTGTATACTAATATTTGCATTTATTTTATATGTTTTATGTAATCAGGAATATATTTTATAAATTCCTAACTTTTTACATATTGTCCCCTCTGTTACAATTTTATCTCCTTGAGAACAGGGGCTGTTTTTACATTATTGTTTTTGTTGTTGTTATATCCTCACTATGTAACACAGTACCTTACATGTAACAAACATTTAACACATTCTTTTTGATTAATCAGTGAGTTGAATTTTTTCATACTAGTGTGTGTTAGGACAAATATCTGCCAGCATTTCTTCCACCTCACTGCTGTATTCCCTAAAATGGGAAACATTCTGGCCTAATAGTTGAGCAAGCCTTAGGTTCTACCTGAGGGGACCCTGACTCAGCTTCCTGTTAGCCTCTGTGTATTGACTTGGTTTCACTGGTCATACAGAGACACAAAATTAAAGTTCTACCCATATGAGGCTAGTGTATTTCAGACTTGGAGAATGTACGAGACCATGTAAGTCACTAGTCACTACATCCTGCCCTGCTAATCAGATGCTGTCCATAATGGGGATGCGGATGGGGAAGAAAGAAGTAGTACTGAAGGTTTTTGCAGTATTAGTTCTAAAAAGAATTGTTGTTAGCTGTTCAGTGACCTATAAGTACCTCATTTCATTCTAATATGGAAGCTACCTTAAGAGAGTACTGACATCATGGCTGCTCCTATAATACTGGTTTCCTTCTCAATACTTCTCTGCATCATGGTCTGATCATACTTTTTGCTGATCATATCTATTATACCTCTTATATATGACAATCCTCATTTGTAATGTGCTTCTCGTTTCTTGCCCATTGTTCATCTCTCCTTAGAATCACTTGCAATGATGATTTTTTAGAGATCATCTTATTCAAATGAATCATAGTCATTATTGAGTTACCATGAGAATTATGTCATTAAAGAAGTTTTTTTATCAGCAAATAGTTTGATATTATTATTATTTTTTAAAGCAATTGGGGTTAAGTAACTTGCTCAAGGTTACACGGCCAGTTATTTCTGGGTGTGGTGCTAAGTATCTGAGACCGGATTTGAACCCCAGGTCATCCAGACACTGGAGCCGGTGCTCTTACTTGCTGAGCCACCTGGCCATCCCTAGTTTGATATTATTTAAGAAAACTTCTTATAGATGCTACAGTCCTCCAGATTTTCCTTTGTATAGATATCATTCTGCTAATCACATCAAACTGCGGAATAACACAAGATCTACTCATTCAGATCCACATACACTTAAATGGATCCATGTAAGAAACAAAAAGTAGATGATTGCATTTAATAAAGTAATGATTATGTCATATATGTGTATAAAACATGTATGCATAACTTTCCAGTTACAAAGTACTTCAGATAATTTGTTTCATATGATCCTAAAAATTTATATGAGTCAGATAGTTCATGACTGATTTTCCTCACTTCAGAGGTACAAGTCATATCTTACATTCACTTAATTCATTCAAATTTAAAACATGATTTTCTTGTGATATTCCTGTGAGATAAGTATAGGATGTTCACCTACAGTAGGCCTCATCTTCAAAATATAGATAATATAAATATACAGCCAACATAACAATCTATTGTATCTAATATTTGCTGATGGCAAAAAATCCTCTCCAAACAAAACAAAACAAACAAAACCCTGGTCTTGCAACATCAAAATCAAGGCTTAAAGGCTGTTTTTGAATATAGTGTCTTCTTTCCTCACATGTGTTAAGATAATAGGGAATGGATAACATATATAAAAAAACAGATTATTTTTTTGAGTGGTCTGCTAAGTTTCAACATCAAGTGAAGCATAAGATAGACCTGCTCACTAAAGATAAGTAGTATCAGGGAGAATGTACTATACAAATCAAAGAATATTTCCCTACCAATAACAAAGTTCTTCATCCCCTTCTTTTAGGTATTGTGCTGGTTGCAATGAGCCCCAGAAGACTAGAAGGTCTCCCTGTTACTCAGATTCATTGACTTAGTTATTATAATTGATATAAAGAAAACACATAACTAAATTTGATGATGAATATGTATTTCTAAATTATGACATGAAGTTGGACAGGAAACTCACTGAGTTAATATAGTGACATGGATGTCCTTGGCAAGAGCTCCAGTGAAAATGAAAATTTAATAGTTAGAGGATATCAAGCTATATTATATTTGGAAAACTGTTCAGCAGTTTTTATTATTTCAAGAGGCTCATTGTTGTTCTGAAAGTCCATCTTTTAATACCAATTTTCTTTTCATGATGCTATATGTTATGAACTCAGGTCACATATTTCTCTCCATCATGAGTTTTTGGGATTGACTATTATCACTGCATTGATGAGAAGAGTCCAGTCTATCAAAGTTGGTCATCACACATATGTTGTGTCTGTAATTGTGTACAAATTTCTCCTGGTTCTACTCTTCTCTCTCAGTATCAGTTTGTATAAGCCTCTCCAGGGAAATATGAAGACCGTCTGCTTCTCACTTCTTATAGCACAATAGTATTCCATAACATGCATATACCACAACTTGTTCAGCCATTCCCCAATTGATAGGCACCCCCCTTAATTTCCAATTCTTTGCCACCACAAAAAGAGCTGCTATAAACATTTTTGTACATATGGGTCTTCCTCCCACTTCTATGATCTCTTTGGGATATAACCCTAGGAGTGGTATTGCTGGGTCAAAGGGTATGAAACTATTTATAGCCCTCTGGGCTTAATTCCAGATTGCTCTCCAGACAGGCTGAATCAGTTCAAAACTCCACCAGCAATGCATTAGTGCTCCAATTTGCCCACATCCTCTCCAGCATTTATTGTTTTCCTGTTTTGTTATCTTAGCCAATCTGACTGGTGAGATGTGGTACCTCAGAGTTGATTTGATTTGCATTTCTCTAATCAATAGTGATTTAGAGCATTTCTTCATGTGCTTATAGATATCTTTAATTTCTTTCTCTGAAAATTGCCTGTTCATATCCTTTGACCATTAATTAATTAGGGAATGACTTGTATTCTTATAAATTTGACTCAATTCTCTGTATATTTTAGAAATGAGTCCTTTTTCAAGAGACATAGGTTGTAAAGATTCTTTCCCAATTTCCCACCTCCCTCTTAATCTTGGTTACATTGGCTTTGTTTGTATAGAAGCTTTTCAATTTCATGTAGTCAAATTTATCCATTTTACAATTTGTAATGTTCTCTAATTCTTGCTTAGTCATAAAGTCTTTCCCTCTCCACAAGTCTGATAGGTAAACTGTTCCTTGTTTTAGGAGACTGCTTACAGTATCAACCTTTATACCTAGATCATGCACCCATTAAGACTTGATTTTGGTATATGGTGTTAGATAATGGTCTATGCCCAGTTTCTGCCATACTATATTCCAGTTTTCCCAGCAGTTTTTGTCAAATAGTGAGTTCTTATCCCAAAAACCAGGGTCTGGGGTTTATCAAACAATACATTACTACAGTCGTTGATTTCTGAATCTTGTGTGCCTAATCTATTCCATTGATCCACTCCTCTATTCCACAGCCAGTACCAAGTAGTTTTGATGACTGCTGCTTTATAATACAGGTTGAAATCTGGTTTAGCTAGTCCATCTTCCCTAGCATTTTTTTTCCTTAATTCTCTTGATATTCTGGACGGTTTATTCTTCCAAATGAATTTTGTTACTATGTTTTTCTAGCTCTATAAGGTAGTTTTTTGGTAAATTAATTGGTATGGCACTAAATATATAATTTAATTTAGGTAAAATTGTCATTTTTATTATATTAGCTCAACCCAGCCATGAGCAATTGGTATTTTTCCAATTAGTTAGATCTGACTTTATTTGTGTGAAAAGTGTTTTGTAGTTGTGGTCATATAGGTACTGGGTTTGTTTTGGCAGGTAGATTTCCAAATATTTTATAATATCTATCCCTCTGTTTCAGATGTGTTTCTTGTAAACAGCATATTGTAGGATTATGATTTCTAATCCATTCTGCTAACCATCTCTGTTTTATGGGAGAGTTCATTCCATTCACATTTTTTTTAAAGCAATTGGGGTTAAGTAACTTGCTCAAGGTTACATGGCCTGTTATTTCTGGGTCTGGTGCTAAGTATCTGAGCCCAGATTTGATCCCCAGGTCATCCTGACACTGGAGCTGGTGCTCTTACTTGCTGAGCCACCTGGCCACCCCTAAGCAATTGGTGTTACGTAACTTGGTCAAGGTTACATGGCCAGGTGTTCTGGGTGGGTGCTAAGTGTCTGAGCCCGGATTTGATCCCCAGGTCATTCCTACACTGGAGCCAGTGCTCTTACTCGCTGTGCTACCTGGCCGCCCCAATTCCATTCACATGTACAGTTATAATTGTTATTTGTTTCTTTCCCTCCATCCTATTCCCACCCGTGTTAATGTTCACATTTCCCCCCCCTTAATAATTTTCCTTTTGACCACCCCCTCCCTCAGTATTCCCTTATCAGTCCCCTCCCTTTTCCTCCCATTTCCCCTTACTTCTTCCCTCCCTACAAACCACTCCCACCCCCCTTTCGTAGCACTTTCCCCCTCCTACTGCCTGTAGGATATTTTTATACTTAATGAAGTATGTTATTTCTTCTTTGCACCAAGAATGACAGGAACAAATCTCATGTGAAGTTCCTCTCCCTCCCCTCTTTCCCTCTAAAATGATGCTTTTTTGCGTTACTTCTCCAGAGTCCTATGCTTAACTGATTGTTATTCCCTCCTTGTACCAGAACCAATAAGGGAAAAGCTCATATGATTCCCTTCTCCCTCCCTTCTTTTCCTCTGCTATACAGTTTTTATGCCTCTATGTGTGGCATAATTTACCCTTTTCCACTTCATTTATACCCTTTCTTCCATTGCAGTCCTTTTGTAGCCCTTAATAAGATTTTTTAAAATTGTCATTTTGTTTATTTTATACTCATACCCTCTACTTGTCTATAACCAGTTTGCTCTTATCAAATAGCAAGGTGTGTGTGTGTGTGTGTGTGTGTGTGTGTGTGTTTTCCTTGTTTACCTTTCTAAGTCACTGTTGCATCTCATAATTGGAGGTTGAATTTTCCTTTGAGTTCTGGCTTTTTTATCAAGAAGGTCTGGAACTCTGTTATATTGTTGAATGACCATCTCTTTGCCTGGAAGAATATGCTCAGTCTTGCTGGGTATGTGATCCTTGCTTGTAACCCGAGCTCTTTTGCCTTCCTGAAAATTGTATTCCACTGCCTCCGATCTTTCAGTGTAGAGGCTGCCAAATATTGTGCGATCCTCACTGTGGACGCTCGATATTTGAATTGTTTCTTTTTGGCCACTTGAAGTATCTTCTCTTTTATCTGGTAGTTCTGGAGTTTGGCCACAACATTCCGAGGACTTTTCAATTTGGGATCTCTTTCAGCAGGTATCCAGTGGATTCTCTCAATTTCTATTTTACCCTCAGATTCTAGTATCTCAGGGCAGTTTTCTTTAATGAGCTCTTGGAGAATGTTGTCCAGGCTCATTTTTTCATCATGATTTTCTGGTAGGCCTATGATTCTTAGATTATCTCTCCTGGATCTGTTTTGCAGGTCAGTTATTTTTTTCTTTGAGGTATTTTACCTCTTTTTCTAATTTTTCTTTCTTGTTGTTTTGCTGGACTAATTCTTGGTTCCTCATAGAGTTATTTGTTTCCATTTGGTTGATTCTAGTTTTTAGCAAATCATTTTCTTTGGTTAATTTTTGGAGCTCCTTTTTCATATCATACACTTTTCTTTTTAGAGAGATGTTTTCCTCATTATAATGTTTTTCTAATTCTGCTATTTTGGTTTTGAGAGAATTATTCATTTTGTCTTCTATCTCTCTCATTTTGTTTTCAAAGTTCCTTTTGATCTCATTTAGGAGAACCTTCTGTGCTTGGGACCCATTCCCTGTTGAAGTTTCAGCTGTGGATATGGAGTCCACATTGTCTCCCTCTGAGTTTGGTTCCTCCCTCTGAGGATAGTAGGACTCCAGAGTCTTTGTCATTGTAGTCTGCTTTGTACCCTTTTTGAGGCAGGGTCCTAGCCATGCCCTTCTTCTAGGATCCCAAGCCTTTACTGTAGAGGGTTTTGCCCTGGGGCAAGAGTTACTATGTTTTCAGGGTCAGAGGTGGGGTTTGGAGCAGGTGAGGTTCACTCTGTCATCCTGGTCTCTGGAGGTCCTGAAAGGGGCTTTTAAAAAAATTTCTGGGCTATGAAGTGGTAGATCCAGGAGTGTTTGCTGTCCAGTACAGGGCCCCCTGTATTTGCTTCTTACCTTGCTCTTTCCAGTCCCAGCCCTTTGGTGGTAGGCCTGGTAGTGGCCCCTGTGGTTGGTGGGAAGACTTGCCCTCTGAGTTGATTAGGGCCCTTTCGGGGCCTGTCTCTGCTTCTGCTGGCTGTGCCACGCCTTCCCTGCCTTTTTGACTTCATGTCAGGTTCTTAAGAGTCCCCCCCCACCACCACCACACACACTATATGCCTTTTCTGAAAATGATACTTTTATTGTTTGAATTATTTTTAATTTTCTGACACTGAGCTGTGGAAAGAGAAGATGAGAGGGTTGGGATAGAAGCATATGTTTTGAAAATATTTGTTGTCTCCTAATATTTACAGGTAATTATTGTTATGAGTCTTCCAGATTTGGGGAATATAGAAGAATTTCATGATTCAAGCAGGATTTGGATTTGAAAACTTCTAAAATCATCTCCAGTTTTAAGTTTCAGTGATGGTGTCTTAGTAAGGGTATGGTTTGCCACTCGCTTATTCTACTTTATTAGCATAAAAAAGGAATCTCTTCATAATAGCTGTAAAACATGAAGAGCACCTGTGAACTAGCTATGCTAAGGAAAAGTCTGAGGCTTCCCCCTATATTTGTATTAGGAAATTCAATTAAGTGTTTTCAACATATAGTACAAAGGGCACTTACAGGCAATTGTCCATTCAGCAATATGGAGAGAGTAGAGTGAACTGTAAGATATCTAAATAATAAAACCAGCCTAAGTTCACATAAATGAGAAAGTAAAAATAGAATAATAGTAAACACACTGACTTAGAAGGATATACTAGTCTATATAAATAGTTTAGTTGTTGTGGCTGCTATTAAAATGTCCTGATAGCCTTCACATACCTAAACTGCAGCAGCAGGAAACTGAAGAGAAAATTGCCTCTTGTAATGAGTTTCCTTGAAAAGTAGTGGTTAAATTGATTCACACATGGGTGCCTGGAAAGAAGTGTGTAGATCTGCTAGGAATATTACTCATACACAGAGGGAAAGACTTCATGTACAGTGCCTATTACTAGACTAATACAATCCTCAAAACTTAAATTTTACTTTGAGCATTCTATGGAAAGTGTAGAAATTTGGACCCTGGGCTTCTGGCCAGTCTTATCTGGATTGTGATACCCTAGAAGTTAACAATTGCCTCATCAATTCAGAATTCTTATTCACTGATGGACTTCTCCTGGCCAGTGAAAGCAAGAGAAAAATATTACATTTTGGCCTATAAAGTGTTTTGAATTTGGAATCAAACAATGAGAGTTTGCAACATTCAATTTCTTTGTCCCTCAGTTTCCTTATCTGTAAAATAAGGTGTTTGGCTAAGAGTATATCTGGGATGAGAATGCCTGCCAGATCTAAATCTGTGATATTCTGACACATGGAAGTGCTGCCATTAATTTAGTGATTGTTATTTTACCATTTTCTGTTAGTATGTTTATGTGTGTGAACCACTGTATGTTTGTATGTCGGGTATCATATTGCTAAAATGAGAGTACTCTTTACTTATTTCTCTCAATCCTTTTGTGCGTATTTATTTTCATCTTTCAGTAATAACCCAGACTTGACTTTATCTGCTCATTACAGCATGGAATTGAAAAGAGGACCCTGGACTAGGTTAGGCAAGTCATGAAATTCCCCAGAAAATGAGTTCCAAAAGATACAGACTGCAAGTTTTGCATTACATTTCTCAGCACGAGATAAGAGTTTTAATCTCTCAATCTGAAATATCCAAATGACCCTCAGCTGCTCATTTTAGATTAAAGCAATAATGATCCCATTTCCCATTGCGGCACATCTCCATTCTTCCTGACTGTGTGTAGTACAAGCCTTAAAGGAACTGTGGTTATTATTTAAGGACATTTCAAAAGGAAAGCTGACACTACCAAATAAACACATTTAATGAAGTGAGATTACTAGTCACTAAGGCTCTAATGAACTGTAAGATTAGCTGCAGCAAACTAAATTTCTCCCATGTTTCCTTCTGCCAATATCCTCAACTCCAGCTGGTGAGATAAGATGTAGAATTCATCAAGTATTCAATAGTCAGACTGCTGAGATAGAATTCTTCCTATCTAGCACTAGACTGTCAAAGTCGTAGCTGAAACTTAGATCAAAATGAATATAGAGAGAAGAGGATGAAGAGGAAGATTTAAAAAAAATTTCTTGAGAGGAAAAGGAGACCCACACAAGAAACATTGAAAACTAAATAAATGAGAATTTTAATAAAGAGGGAGCCCTTATTTAAGTCAGAGTATTATAGATTTTCATCTTTTAGAATATCTTCTATGACATGTATCTGGTGAAAATGCCATTTCATGGGCTGTAAGATGGAGATAGGGTGGCTAGGTGTGGAGTGCATATAATATTGGACCTGCAGTAAGGAAAACCTGAGTTTAAATTTGACCTCAGACACACACCAGCTATGTGACCCTGGGCAAGTCACTTAAGCTCTGTTTGTCTCATTTTCTTCATCTATAAAATGAGACCTAAGTCCGAGGTCTGTTGTGAGAATTAAATTAGATAATAGCTGTAAAGCACTTAGCACAGTGCCTGGCATATAGTACTAAATAAATGCCAATTTATTGTTATCATCATTATATGGAACTGAACCTGTGATTTCATTGATAGATAGAGGGAACTCCCAGATAAGAATGCTCCCTCTACCAATGTATTTCTCAACTAAGTACCACCAATTATATAACAACTCAAAAATATTCATATTTTAATAACTTCATTTTTCACCTTACAGGAGGAAGTTTGGTACTATATAAACCAAAAAACAATCCCAAAAATTAAAATAAAGAAAACACAAAAGCAAGAATGTGAACTAGATCATTTTTGAGAGATATTTTAGAAACCCATTATATAATACAAGGATTCCAGCTTAAGAATGACATGATTATCAAATTAAGGCATCTTTAGGAGTGTGTCTTTTAAGTGAATGAACCACATATCTGGCTCATTTCAACTGTCCTAAGAAATGCTGCATAATCAATCTCATTGCAGCAATCAGTATTGATCAAGCCTTAAAAGGATTGGCTCTGCTTTTTTTTCCAGATCATTTATCATGCATAAACATGGCCCATGTATCACAGGAATAAGTGATGAAGCCATTTTTATAAAAAAAAATTCAATATGTATAAAAAAGATCGTCTGTCACCATGAACATCTTACTTTTGTGGTAATACTGGTATGATCCGCTTATTTAGCATTTAGCTCAGAGTCTGGCATAGTCTATTAGGCACTTAAATGCTTGACAACAATGAACATTGTCAAAGTAGTTTCACTCCTTTTTCTTTTTACCATCACAGCTCTTTTTGCAAGGGAGGTTAAAGTAACTTTCCTGAAATCTCTTTTATATCAATGTAACTGAATCTAATTTAAAACTGCTTTTAAAAAATCTTGAGATGCTGAAAAGATCCCTATAATCATCACCCTCATCACCTTCACCTTCATCATTTTATCTTGATCAGACATTCCTTAAACAACTAACATCTGAAGACCAACCCAATCCCTAGCTTGAGGGAACTTAGGAAATCATGGGTGAAGGGAAGTATCTATGTGAACACACACGCAAATTAAATTATACATAACATATATGGAATACAGTTAACATGCATATGCACAGAGATGAAATATAACACATGTGAAATATAAATATAAAATAATAATCATTGAATCTTAAGGATAGATACAATAGGAACAACTCAACTTCCTGTCCCATATAGTAATACAGCAACACATTTGCTAGATGATAATTTAATTTTTATACTCTTATTGCCTCATATATTTAATTTGCATATGTTTTATATGTTTATTTATTGATATGTCTGTATTAAATATATGTACACTCAAATATCTCTCCATATCTATCTATACATGAACACGATGGGGTGTGGTGATGGGGTGGTGGGACCTGAACACCGAAAATCCTAAGACCATGTTTAAGTAACTCACTCACCCCTATTCCCTGAGAAAATTTTCCCTTGTTGCAGAAAACATGCAGGCCTGACCCTGTAATTTCTTAGATAAAGGACAGACACAGGAGTGCCTAGCCAAAGAATTTTTATCCCTGGCTGGCTCAAAGACTTTCTCTCATGCCAGATCCCCAAGGTCCATGCTTCTGACAACTCCCTCAATGTCTGGTATCAGCAAAGTTATCTCTGCACAATTCCCTACATTTTGCCTTCCACAGATCACTGATGTCTACTCTCAAGACACCTGGATACCTATATTACCTAATTAGTATCCCTGGCATTCCTTTCTAGGCCACTTTTCGAAATAAGTTCTGGATTCACCCCCATTGCACTGCAAGTACCTGTTACTATTGGTGTTGCAATAAACTGCCTCTTGACTGAAAGACGTCTTAAGTGTGTGAATTCGCTCCAGGTGAATCTGCCTTGGCAGTCTCGGGGTCCCAGCACCCCAAACTTCTTCATTTTGGTGGCCCATACCTCTTCACATACACACATATGCATACATACAAACACTTTCCTCCAATATATATGTGCCTTAAACCTAGAGATTGAATTATTTTTGTGTGTTTTGTTTTAGTTTTGTCTTTGCATCTTGCAGTGCTTGGCACAGAGTGGGTAGTTAAAAGATGCTTATTGTTGAAATGATTCTTTGAAAACGTTTTGTGGTGAGTGACTCACTATAATTTCACAAGACCATTTTTTCAACTGATCTTATTTTGCAAAGTTTTCTTCTACTATTGTAAAGTTTATGTCTGTTAATTCATTTGTTTTTGCTTTTTGGAGAGGGGGGAGATAGGGCAATTGGGGTTAAGTGACTCGCCCAAGGTCACATGGCTAGCTTTGTGTTAAGTGTCTGAGGCTGGATTTGAACTCAGGTCCTGACTCCAGGGCCGGTGCTCTATTCATTGTGCCACCTAGCCACCCCTGTTAATTCATTTTTAATAGCTCTTATTGTTATAAAGGTTTGTGTCCCCATAGTTTCTACTCATTTAATTTAGTTACAACCTCTGGAGAAATATAGAATAAATTCAATCCCCCTTCTGTTTGAAGACTGGAAAACTTCTAAGTCTTTTCTTCTCTAGGCTAAAAATTTTATGTC
This sequence comes from Petaurus breviceps papuanus, assembly GCF_028583685.1. Lineage (NCBI taxonomy): Eukaryota > Metazoa > Chordata > Mammalia > Diprotodontia > Petauridae > Petaurus > Petaurus breviceps. The sequence continues at coordinate 42,885,311 of NW_027185809.1, forward strand.
CTTCAACTGATCCCTGTCTAACAGAGTTTCCAGATCTCTCATCATACTAGTCGCCTTCTTCAAGACATATTTCACTTATTTAAGAAATTATCTATCTGTTCCTCCGTCCATCTGCAATCATTGCTGATAATTGTGTAGCAAGAGTTCTTAAGTCTTTCTAAGTTGTTTGTTTTTACAGTATTGTTATTCTATAAATTATTCTGTTGCTTCTATTCACTTTACTCTGTATTAGTTCATATAAAAATTACTAGATTTTTCTCTTTCTAGATAGACCTACCTAAGTTTTGGGGGCCCAAGTTGAGCACAAATGCAGAAGTATTCTAAATAATTCTGAGTTAAATGGGAATATTTTCTTGGATACTGTATTTTTATTAATGCAGACCAAAATTTCTGGGTCCTCTGGTTCTAATTGATGTACTTACTCTATCATTTTCTGTCATCGAGCCTCCATGCAACTTCCTAGCCAATCCCTCCCCACCCCCCACATAGTGTAACTTTCATACACAACTTTAGACTTAAATCTTCAGTCCCCCAACAGTGGCAGATGAACTGTAGCCTCATTTTGCATAGAACCAATCTTATGTCCTGACTTCCAGCCATCTCCACACCATATCTCCCTGCCTTGGCAAGAACTCTTGCCCTTTCCACCTATATGTCCCATACTTGATGTCTTTCCTCATTAGACTGTAAGTTCCTTTAGGGATTTGCTTGCTTATATAGTTAAGCATTTCATAAATGTTTTCTGTATGTCTGTCCTCTGTCTTTGTTTCTCTCTGTTGTTAATTCTGTCTCTTTCTGTGTATATTTCGAGGTGACCAGGTCTCTGTTTCCATCTCTGTCTCTCTCTTTGTCCAATTTCTCTGTCATTGTTTCTCTCTCTCTCTCTCTCTCTCTCTCTCTCTCTCTCTCTCTCCCCCCTCTCTCTCTCTCTCTCTCTCTCTCTCTCATTGTTGTAATCTCTATATCTACCTCTCTGTTTCTGCTTCTCTACCTGTGTCTCTCTGTTTCATTCACTCACCCTCTTTCAATAATGCTACAGTGTTTGTTCTTGTCTTTGAAGTTTACAAAAACTTTTAAGACTTTTTCTCATAAATTACTTTTAAGCTGTGTTTCTCCCATTCTGGAACTGTGTTATTAAACTTTTTGTACCTAAAAGCAGGTCCCTATTATTTCATCCTATAGAGTTTTTTTTTATCTGATTCTGCCATCCAGTCTATTAGTTATTTTTCTCAGCTTTCTATTATTTTCAAATTTCATAAACATGTTAGCTATTTATTAATTTAAAATATTGAAAACAATGTGCTACGAGTCAAGATTGAGAAGCGCTTTCTACAATATGGCAGGCTTGTGCAATGGAAGGAAATTATTCTTCTGCTTTATGAATGAGGAGATAAAATAAGTCTTGTGACCTAATAAAAATGGTGGCATATCTAAGGAAGAGAAGGGGAGGTTCATGGAAAGAAAAGGAAGGCAGTAGAACAGGCCCATATTCTTAGTGTAGAAGGAAGTAAAACATATCTGTGTACTTATTATTTTTTCCTCAACTAACAAAAATTCTTTTTTTCTCCTTCCCCACCATTGAGAGAAAAGATGGGGGAGAAACCATTGTCACCAATATATATGGTTGATTAAACAAATTCCCATATTTTCCATGTCCAAGAATATATGTCTCATTCTGAACCCTAAATTCATCATATCTCTGCCAGAAAGTCATTCTTCAAGATGGGTCTCTACAATTATTATTAATACTTGTTTTAATGAGAGTTCTGAAGTCTTTCAAAGTTGTCTTTACAGTGTATTCTTTATGTAGTTCTTTTAGTGTGATTCACTCCACTCTGCATCGTTTCATACAAGAGACTTCCAGTATTTTTTTGAAAAGGCCCATTTTGTCTTTTCGCATGATATGATGTTTTTTATAGTTGTTTTTGTTTAGTCATTCGGTAGTGTCCAACTCTTCATGACCACATGGACAAAAATGTCTGTGGTGTTTTCTTGACAAAGACATTAAAGTGGTGTGCTATTTTCTTCTCCAAGGGATAAAGAGAAACAGAAGTTAAGTGACTTTCCCAGGGTCATACAGCTAGTAAGTTTCTGAGGCACTCAGGTCTTCTTAAACTCTAGGACCAGCACTCTATCCACTGAGGCACCTAGCTGCCTCCATTATGACAGAATAATATTCCATTAATGTCCTTGTTTCCCTGTAGCTCTTCCAATATTTGTCATTTTCCTTTTTCAGTTAATTTTGCAAATCTGAGAGGTATGAGGTAGAACTTCAGAATTACTTTGATTTGCTATTCTCCAATGAGTGATTTGGAGCATTTTCTTATATTGCTGTTGATAAACTTTGATTTCTTTCTTAGAAAAAAAAATAGCAGTTTGATATCCTTTGACCATTTATCAAGTAGTTAATGTCTTTTATTCTTATATATTTGAATTAGTTTCCTTACATATCTTGGAAATGTTCATGTTTTTAGAGAAATTTGCTGATTTTTTTCTGTTACTGTTACATTACACAAACAGTGACACTATGTTGGAACAGGAAAGACAGGGCAGGGTAAGTAGAGTAAACAAAAGAGAAACTGTTCAGAAAAATCCAAGACTAGAGAATATATATATATATACATATACACACACATATGTGTGTGTATGCATGCGTGTATGTGTCTGTGCACACACACATGTATATATATGTGTGTGTCTGTGCACACACATATGTATACATATATGTGTGTGTATAATTGAATATGTGTTTGTGTGAATATATATGTATGTGAGCAAAAAAATTCTTAGTTCTTATTTCTCCATCTTATCCACAAGATTGTCATGAGAGAGTTTATGAAATAACTTTTGTAAAAATTCAGCTATATGATTTCTATGGCATTTCCCTATTGACTAGACTAGTAAATTGATAGGAAAAGAGGCAGGAAGAGAGGAAAGAAAGAAAATAAGGGAGAAAGAAAAGGTTTTTTTGTTTTGATTATTTCTCAATAAAATTGTGTGTTCCCTAATGATCAATGTGTTTGTGTTCATATTAATAGTGAATCTATAATTTTCTATGTTTCTTTTTATTTTGAAAATTAGTATATTTCCCCAAATGCAATATTTCAGTGTCTCCAATTCCACACTCTTCCTTCAACTATTATAAACATTGCTAATATCAGTTCCTTCTATGGTAAGAACCATAGTACAATTATCATTTCATTTGATCCTCACACTTACCCCAAGAAGTAGGTGCTATTATCATTCCTATTTGTAGCAGCAAGCACCCCAAGTGTCCTCAGGGTTTGCAGCCACCACAGGTTCTTGGATCTGCTTTGATAAAAGAAAGCAACTCAAAATGGGTTAACAAGCTTACTTTAATCAGTCAGACATATATCGTTTACCTTGTTCAGGGGAAAAAGGTCAGCACCCCAAACTTCAAAATATACAGACAGTATTATCAAGACATTAACAGATCAAGTAGACAGCTTTCCAAACTGTTACATTACATACCCAGTCAACATCTGGGTTTCCACATTCTGGGTTTTTCAAAGCCGGGGGACTCTCAACAACGGCTTCTCAGAATTCAGATCAAATCACAGAACACTTCTCAAAGTGAGTCCCAAAACAAAGCTACACATCAGGGCTTATATAGCCTTCTCCTGGCTCAGAGAATGTAACAACCTTATTGACTCACTGGCCAATCAAGAAGTATCTACTGAAAAACAAGCCTCCCACCCCAGGCTTCAGGTGCACTTTAGCCTAGGGGCAGGGAAGATCTTCCAAATTTGCATTCCCATTACACCATTTTACAGATGAGAAAAAATGAGGCAAGGAGAGAAAAAGTGGTTTTTCCAGGGTTATACAGCAAGTAAGTGTCTGAGGCTAGATTTGAACTCAGAATTTCCAGATTCTAAGACCAGCACTCTCTCCCCTGCATTACTTATGATTCCACTCTTCCTGTCTTTTTTGTTCACCTTCCTATTTGTGTTCTGTCATTAATGGCTGTGGATTTTTTTTAATCATTAGAATTTTAGGGGTCATTTTTTAGTCTTGTCATTTATTCATTCAACAAAGAATTATTAAATACCTGCATTAATCAGGAATTATGCTGTGGAGCACTGTGGTCACTTGGAGCAAATTACAAAGGTAAGTAATAAGTGGTTCTTTCCTTAAACAAGCTCTTGACAGAGTAAAAAGTAACGTCAAATTTTACTATCTAACAAAGTACTCTTTGCTAAGTGAATTAGTAGATTAAAAAGTCCTACAGACAGCTAGATGGTCCAATGGGTAGACTACCAAATCTGTAGTCAGGAATATTTGAGTTCAAACACAGCCTTGCTGTGTGATCCTTGGCAAGTCATTTAACTTCTCTCAACTGTAAAATAGCGATAATAGCATCTACCTCCCAGGTAACTACCTCTCAGGATTGTTATGAGAATCAAATTGGATAACACTTGTAAAACACCTAGCACAGTGCCTGGTACATAGTAGGTGTTATAGCAATGGTTATTCTTTCCCCCTTCTCCTTTGAGAAAAAAGGTGTCACAGTTAGTGGAATTAAGGAAGATTCTATGAAGAAGATTGTTTGAAAATGGGTAAAATATCAGTAAGTATGGAGTAGGGATGAGGGGAGAGGTAGTTGGAGATGGCATTTAGAGTGTTGGAACTGGATAGGGAAGAGATGAATTTAATTCTTCCTGGGCCAATGACTTTACTTCTTTGGACCTCAGTTCCTCAACTGTAAAATGAGGCTGACAATGTCTGTAGTACCTACTTCATAGTGTTGTGGTCAAGTGTCATCAGAATTTTTCAATCTTTAAATGTTTACTATTGTTCTTCTAAGTCCAGGAATAAAAGTTTGAGCATGGGGTATCTCAAGTCAGGAGTGCATAGATCTGTTTGGGGATAATTAGTAGTAGTACTCCAGTTTGGCTGGAGTGGATGGAAATGATGAGGTTGGGCCAGAAAAGTAGGCTACAGTAAGATTGTGGAGAGCTTTGGAAAACTGTGATATTACTTTTGTCCTATCCTTAGGATTCTGAAGCAAATTCTGTTCACTCGCATGGATCACCAATGACTCAAACGTTGACTGTAAATGCCCTCTTCTGAAATTACATCCCTGTAACTTGTGACTCCTTTGCTTTCTAAGTCCCCTTCCTTCAACACCTGATCATTAATTTGTAACTATTTCAGGTTCCTCTTGGATAATGAACATGACTCATACATAAATAAGCTGAACTCATCCATAAATAAGCTAGGTATACTACATCTAATGATGGAAGTAACTATTTTCAAGTTCTGCATGAATCTTTCAAAAGTTCATCTTGGAAAAACTGACACTTGCAATTCTGTGACCAAACACATCACTTTGGTTATTGGCCTTATTCCTTTGGGTCTCATTCCAAATGGCTATGCAGAATGACTGGAAGCCGCAGTGACCTTCACTAGCTTCGTGGTAGCAGAAAGCCCTAGATTTATATCTCTGAAATGCCCTGTTTTGCTCTGAAAACAGCTTTAATGATTACTGGGAGGGGGGTAATCTCATGTTTCACTTAAGCTGAAACATTTTTGGAAGGCAAACATGAAAATGGAGGAATACTTCAGCAGAATTGGAAATTTAAAAAAAAATAGGGCTTTTAGTGTTAAGATGCCTGATAATAGTGTTTCTTTGTTCTTGCTGGGAATGCAGGTGATAAATATCAGTGACAGAATGAAGCATATGATAAACAAGAACAAAATCTCAAGCTAGAAAGTAATCTTTGATGCTGCTGATAGTGGCAATAAAACCCCATCCACACTTACATGCAAAATGAGAACCCTTTAGTAAAATAGATGGAACATTAGAAATCACTCAGAATTTAAGCTTATTCAGATGTAATGAAACCTTTTTCCCATAGACCCATAGACTATCTCATGGAAAGAAACCCTTATAAGTCATTTAGCCTATTCTCCTCTGGACAATGGACAATTATTCTTTCATAGACATTCATTCATTTAGGGATCTGTCCAATGTGATATCTTCAGTACCATCAAACTATCTCCATGAACCAGACTGGGCAGATATTCATGATGTTAACTTGTTAACTGGAGCAATTACTGCCTGTTTTCTTCTTCCTTCCTTCTCCTCTTTTCTTGCTACTTTCTCTATTATGAGCTTCCCCCAGAGAAAATACCAAAATTTGAAATTTATTACATAAGTCATCAGACTTATGCTTCATCAGTCTCTGAATTAATATAACTTGAATCTAAAAGAAGGCCAGCATTTTTCAGTTAATGAAGTAATGGGCCAGGACTCAGTGGGTTCTAATTGTGCTCCAACTCTGCCAATTTATCACTGTTTGATTTTGCTAGTTGTTTTAATTTCTCTTTGTCTCAGCCTTCTTGTGTAGGTCAGGAACACACACATAATTACAATCCTACTTACTGGTTAAAACATTATACAGCTTGATTCTGATTAGCTCTAAAAAAAGAATTGCATGAAGTATTTACCTTGTTTTAATTTACAATGTATATTTCTATTGGACTGGATTCAATTACCATATTTTACATGTAATTACAACTTCTAACAACAAAATCTAAATTTGAATAATGTGGCCACTTCTTGGGGCTCATTATTGGTACTATTGGGGACTTAGCTGTAGTAATCTTGTCAGGAGAGATTAAAATATTGAACTACTCCATGGGTTGAGTGGAGGTGGTGGTAGTTGCTGAAGATGAATACAATTTTAACATAAGTTTGTTAATGCAAACTGGATATTCAACAGGTTAAATCATATTTAATTGAAAAAAATTCTATTAATGTGGTTAATTTGAGATTTAATTCAGTTCAAACTGCTAAATGTAGGGGAAATTAAAAGAAAGGCATTGTAATGTATTAGAAAATTTGTTGAATTTTGAGTGATAGAACTTCATTCTGACCCTGATCTCTGCCACTTAATACTTATGTGATCTTGGCAAATAACTAGATTTCTTTGGGTTTCAATTTTCTCATCTCTGAAGCTAGGGGACTATACTAGATATCTTTTAATCCTATTATTGAAATAACTGTCTCTTCCTTCATGGGATTTTAAAAGTTAATATGAGGAGAATAACAAATACACACATATATTCTCCATGCCACAAAATTAGAGATGCCCACAGATATGTACATGCTAAATACTATATGAATTCAAAGGAGAAAATATCTTTTCTCTCTGGGAGGATTATGAAAGACTTCATGGAGGAGATGATTCTTGAATTGTGCTTTGAAAGAAATTCAATAGTTGACAGAAAATAGAAAATGTTAGGACTTTCCTAGAAGAGGGCAAAGATTTGGAGGTTGGAAAGCACAGGATGTGTTCAGGGTATGCAAAATAATTAGTCGTACTTGAGCAGGACATAATGGGAGTAGTGTGAACTCAGTAGATTGTAGCTTTTGCCTTGCTAAGAATTTCTTCTCTAAACAAGTGATTACCTTGGTGCCTAAGTGAATTTGACCTCTCATTTCCATTCATTCAATCATTTATACTCCATTTTCAGACATCATATATGATTAAGTTATAATACCCATGGCCTTGATGGTACCTGTGATAAATCTGGGGCAAGAGGAAGAGAACTTTCCATTTCTCATAAGGCCAGGAAAATGATTTTCTTCTTTTCCCTGTCCTCTTGGTTTGTTTGCTCTGAGATCTGTTGTGGGAGAAATAAGAGTAATGTATGTGACATTGAAATTTACTCAAAGTAAATGACTTTTGTGGTAATCAAATGCCTCAGCTTTCTTTTACCATTTAATCACACGCAAAAGTAATTTATTGCTTCATATGCTCCTCTACCATAAACACTAAACCTTAATTAGTTTGGCATTTTCTTGAATTTAAAGCCATGATCTCCTTATCTTTTTATTTTAATTTTTACATATTCAGCGATAGGTAAATGAATGTCATCTCATTTTATTCTTTAAATTGAAAGACAAAGAAAACATGGATGTAGTCAATCAAATGTGAATCAAATATATATGGAAAGCAAAGCATTGTGGTATCTTTGAGGTATATAGTAAAGGTATGTTTGCTACTGTTAAGTTACTTATAGCCTGAGCTTCAGGTGCTAAGTCAGACTCAAATGGCAACTGGACTAGGATAGAGATGATTTAGCTTTTCTCCCAGGCCAAGTAATTTAACTTTTTTGAGTTTCAAGTTCCCCATCTGTAAAAGGAGTAGGATCAGAGAGTCATTGTGGTACAGCAGAAAGAATTCCAGGCTAGCAGTCAAGAAACAAAGACTTAAATACATCTCTGACACTATCCCCATGACCATATACAAGTTGCAACCTGTTTGACCATAAGTGTCATCATTTGTAAGATGATTTCTAAAATAAACTATTAAATTTCTTCCTTCCCTTCAAGACCCAATTCAAATGCCACTTCCTCCATACTGTTTTCCATAATACTCCAAGCCATATTTTTTTATTCTTTGAACTTTCACAGCTTTTAGTGTGTGTTTATCTTTGTGTATCTTATATATATATATATGTGTGTGTGTGTTTGTGTGTATATACATATATACACAAATATGTACATATATATATGTATTTGGCATTATACTTATTTGTATGCACTTTTTATTTTACTTCCTTTCCATTCTAGGCTGTAAACTTGTTTGAGGAAAGACACTATCCTACATCAATATTATCCTCTCAAGAACATTGTCACGAGAACAGTATTTTATAAACCTTTAATTGTTATATGAGTGTAAACTGCCTTTTTCCTGTTACTTCCCTTGCACAAGGTTTTTATAAAGGTAAAAAGAATGAATGCATATGAAAGCAAAATATGTTAAGAATATTATAAATATAATCAAGGCTACAGTGTATTAGTGGCTAAAAATTGGCTTCAGAGTGGGAAGATTTGGATTCAAAAATTGTCTCTGACACATAAGAGTTGTGTAACCTTAGGTAAATCACTTAACCATTCAGTGCTCTTGGGAATTCTAGGATTATAAATTGGAAAGAAGGTACCAAATTGCATTAGTAGAAGAAGTTGCCTCATCTGGAACTTTATATGTTCAATCACAGGTACAATAATAACTCCAAGCCTATGAATATAAGAATTATAAATATCTGATAATAAGGGGAGGAAGGGAACAAGCAGTTATCATGAGCCTACCATGTGCCAAGCACTCTTCTATGTCCTTTACAGAATTTTATCACATTTTATCCTCACAACAACTCTGTGAGGTAGATGCTATTATGATCACCATTTTACAGATGAGGAAGCTGAGGCAGGCATAAGTTAAGCAACTTAGTCAGAAAAATATGTCTGGTAGGTATCTGAGTCCATATCTGAACTTAGGTCTTCCTGATTCAGGTCTGTCTTACTATCTACTGTCCTACCTTGCTGCCTATGCACATATACAATAAGGTATTTTTCATAACTATCATAGACTACAAAAAAGAACAAGTTATTTTCTACCCTTGAACAACTTACCAGGCAATTGGGAAGATAAGACATTAAAAAAATCAAAAGTTCAACAATATGGGGTAGCTAGGTGGTACAGTGAATAGAGCACCAGCCCTGGAGTCAGGAAGACCTGAGTTCAAATTCGGGCCTCAGACATGTAACACTTACTAGCCATGTGACCTTGAGCAAGTCACTTAACCCCAACTGCCCTGCCCTCTCACCTCCAAAAAGCAAAACGTTCAACGATAATATAACACAAAATAACACCGCATGGTAAGAGATGACATGAGATCAAGTTCATGATCAAATACTTGTTATATTTGAAAACTGTGTTATGAACTTAGAGCAGGGAGGAATTACTGGGAGCAACTTTGCTTGGGGGACAGAAATGGACTTGATCGAACTCTTGAAAAGTAGATGGGATTTGGATAGATGGAGAAAAGGTGGCTAGCTCCATCATGATAGAGGCAGGAGACAACAAAGTCCTACTCAGGACTTTAATCAGGCTACTTTTAGTAAAATGTGAAGGTTGTTTTATGGGCAGAGTGGGAGATGAAGGTGTACACATGGATTAAGGCAAGACTACTAATGACTTGCAAAATAGATAAGAAAGATTAAGGAAATTTTCATACCATATATATGTATTTAATCTAGGATTCAATGGAAATTCACATTACTGGGGTTGTGGGGACTGGTATTGTTTCTTATAGGCTGGAACTAATTCCCTCTAGTGCTTCAGGTTTGGAATTGAATGAAGTGAGACACTCAGACACCTTCTTGGAGTTAACAAAAAGTGGCTTTCTTAATCATAACAGGGAAGGGATGTTCAGCAAGGACATGACATTCTTTTACTTGGGCATAATTTCACTGCTTCTGAATTGAACAGGATGATCTGCTGATCAGAAGATTGAGGGAGGAGTTACTGACTCCTTGTGGGTTGCCTTTTGTACTTAGGCAACTAGGAAGCTATGACAAAACCCTGAACATTAGTCCCATGAACATACTTAGTCTGGAAGATTATACTAATGTGTTTTAAGGGAGAAAAACAAAACAAACAAACAAAAAACCTAGCTTAAACTCTTTAGAAGAAAATTCTTTTTAAAACAACTTCACTCCAGACATTTTTGTTTAATTTAGAGGGTAATGGAAAGTCATCCTGAAAGGTTTATGAGAAGTACAGTTGCCATGGAAAATTATTTTGTTCTCAGCGATTGATAATTACTTGAAGAGGTGAACCCCTGCTATAACTAGCAGGTCTAATGACAGACACAGTATCTAAAGATATCTTGACAAATGAGAACAATGGGCCTAAGCTAATAAAATGAATTCAATAGAGACAAATGCTAACTATTGCATTCGTGTTAAAAATTTTTTAAAAAACCTGCTGTATTATAGGATGGATTGGCAGGAGTACATAAAATTTATGTAAAAATAGCTGGAATTTTAGTATTCTTTAAGTTCAATATGAATCAGAAATGAGGTTTAGCACTCAAGAAAGTTAGCATGATCCTAGAAGAATTATGAAAAACGTAGCATCAAAATGAGGGAGGCAACAGTTCCTCTGCTCACTTCACTGGTTAGACCATATCTATATTATGATGTTCATTTCTTGCTGGGGAGGTATTGACAAAACTGGGCCTCTTCCAAAGGAGAACAATAAGCCTGCTAACAGAACTGGAGACCATGTCATGGGAGTATTTCTTGAAGGAATTTGTGTCATTTCGCTTGGAGAACAGAAGCTCCTACTTCTCCCTTTAAACACAAAGACCTATCCTAAACTTCTATCCAGAATGGTACTGCTTGTTATGGTATCTCTGTCTCAGTTCTCCCACTGCATTGCACATCATCCCTACTTCATGTAAAACTATTTGAAGAGTTGTTATGTGAAAGTTCTTGGCTCAAGTAGCAGAGAACAAATTTCTACTGAATTAAAAGAAAATTATCATAAATAAAAGTAGAATGATCTCCTCCTGTCTCCTTCAGGACATAGTAGTTTTCCTTCAGGACATAGTAGTTTTTTTTTTTTTTGTCACTGGAGGTCTTAAAGAAGAGATTGGATAGTCAGCTATTAGAGATGCATTAGAGAGAATTACTCTTCATATACAAGGGCAGCTAGGTGGTACAGTGGATAGAGTCCTGTACTGGAGTCAGGAAGATGTGAGTTCAAACCTCACCTTAATTACTTACTAATTGTGTGAACTAGGGCAAAAAACCCTTAATGAGCTGGAGAAAGAAATGACAAACCACTTCAGTATCTTTGCCAAGAAAATCCCAAATGGGGTCATAAAGGGTCATACATGAATGAAAATCACTCAACAAGAAGAACAAAAAGAGTTGGACTAGATGTGACTGAATTCTTTTCAACACTAGGTTTTATGATCCTCACTGTTGAAATGATATGGCCGAGAGGTAAGAAAGTTTCAAAAACCAAGAAAGAGTCACTGGAGAATTCTTACAGCCTCTTAGGTAAAGCACACTATGCAAGTAGTCTATCTGTACTGCAGCTGAGACAATATGTTAGCATAATGAAAAATAATTATAGGCTTAATATTTGATTTGTAACTCTAAGGCTAAGTTAGCTCATTTTAGGTGCAACTATCTGCCCCATTGGCACATAATCGTTAAACTCAGTCAAGAGTGGAAATAGAGGAGCTCCCTGACTTAGGGAAGTGACAGCCTGGGTAGGGTCAGTTCCCAGATAAAATGACTAAGAAACTCAGAGTTTTCTCCTAGCCCATTACCTTTAGTTGACAAGTTTCATTCTGACTGTACTTCATCCTTTCTAAGGACATGAAGTCAATTCAGATTTAACCTTCATTAATTTCCAGTCCTTTTGTCTGAGTTTGCAAAGTCCTATTCTATATTATTTTAGTTAAGCCTTGTAATAACCCCATTTAATAAATACAACCAACCGTTATTGTTCCCATTTTATAGATAAGGAAATCAATGCTCAGACAGGGTAAGTGACTTTCTATGGTCATAGAGCTAAGTAATATCAGAGGTAGGGTTTGAAACCAGGTCATCCACACTCTCTAAGTTGAACATTCTATATACTCCCATGTGATACCTTTCAGAACACCAAAGGAAGGCAGAGCAAGGCTGTAGTAGGTAGGCACAGTTGGCTCATGTCAATACACAAACATAATTGAATAGTAACTAGCAGTAACAAGGAGAGTAAAGAGAAAAAAAATGAGTTGTATTAAAATATTCTTTCTTACTCATCATTGGATCTCTGTCTCCATCCCTACACTGGGTCACATAAGAAATCTATTTTCGTTAAAGTAGTAATCCTGACTTAGGAACTAAATTTATTTTTTTTTGGAAGGGGGAAGGAGGAACTAAATTTGTTACTCTGAAAGTGTGCTCTTTTGAGAGTAGGATTTTTTTTTCTACTTTTATCCCCAGTGACTAACACAGTACCAAGTATATAGTAGGCGCTTAGTACGTGCTTGTAAATTGATTGATTAATTTATTGATAAAAATCATAAATAATGGAATGCAAAATCTTTCAACATTTCAATTCTCTGTTGTTGTTCAGTCATGTCTGACTCTTCATGACCCCACTTAGGGTTTTCTTGGCAAAGATACTAGCATGGTTTGCCATTTCCTTCTGCATCTAACTTTACAGATATGTAAACTGAGGCAAACAAGATTAAGTAAATTGCCAAGGGTCACACAGTTACTGTACAAGGCCAGATTTAAACTCAGGGAAATGAGTCTTCCTGAATCCAAGTCCTGTCCTCTATCCACTGCACCACCTAGCTGCCCTCAATTTTTCAGTAGATTTCCAGGTATACAAAATCAGTGGGGCTAAGATGATGCTAATCATTTTGGAGGAATATGCCATATAAGAAATGAGGAGAGCATATTTGCAACAGATAAGAGAAAACTTGAATTAGCAAGTCAAGATTTCGAAAGTAGTTTATGGAAGCAGAAAAATTCAGTTTGGTTTATGTAGCAGATTAGTGAACTGACCTTGTTTCTAGGAAAACCTGTATTAAAGTTTTACCCCTGACATATGCTAATTTTGTTATTCTGGGGCAGTGACAACCTTCCACTACTTTTTTTTTAACTCACAACTCTTTAAGCGAATAATATTTTCAGCATTAAGTTTTTGGGAGCTAAGAATTTTAAATCAAGGGGATGCTCATAAACTGGGGAATAGCTGAACAAGTTAAATGTTATTGTGCTGTAAGAAATGACAAATAGAATGATTTCAGAAAAAAATAAAACTGGAAAGATGTACATTAACTAATACAAAGTGAAGTGAGAAGAACCAGGAGCACATTGTACATAGAAACAGCAATACTGAATGATGGAGAAAAATGAAAAGCTTGGCTGTTCTTAGTGATACAGTAATCCAAGACAATTCCAAAGGACTCATGATAAAAAATGCTATCCAGCTCCAGAGAAAGAACTGATATTATCTCAATGCAGAATTCTTTTTCTTCC
>NW_027185809.1:42899277-42899508 GCF_028583685.1 Petaurus breviceps papuanus
TTCCTTCCTTCCTTCCTTCCTTCCTTTCTTCCTTCCTTCCTTCCTTCTTTCCTTCCTTCCTTCCTTCCTCCCTCCCTCCCTCTCTCTCTTTCTTTTTCTTTCTCTCTTTCTCTCTCTTTCTTTCTTTCACTCTTCCTTTCTTTCTTCCTTCCTTCCTTTCTCTCTCTCTCTCTCTCTCTTTCTTTCTTTCTTTCTTTCTCTCTTTCTTTCTTTCTCTCTTTCTTTCTTTCT
>NW_027185809.1:42899908-42901132 GCF_028583685.1 Petaurus breviceps papuanus
CCATTAATATTGGTGCATAGAATATCCTTACTTTCCAGTCCCCTATGTCAATGAATTTGTAGGTCTGAATTTCCCTTTCTCTGAAAAAGTTAGCCAAATAGGAAGGTGGTTCAGTAGTCTACAAAATTTCATAATTTGTGGTATTGAGGTAATGGGATTTTTAAAAGTGAGCAAACCAAGAATAGATGTCAGTGTAATTAGGCACATTAAAAAGTCCAAAGTCAGGAAAATAAATTCTTACTCTTCTAGTAGTTAAATATATAAGTTAGACTATTTTTAATAAATCTATTTATCTATTTTAGATAGTAGAGCCAAAAGAAAAGTTATTTCAATTAGATCTAAATCCTATGACAGTGTTTCTACTTTAGATAAGTAATTTAATCTATAAATTATATTTAATCCCTTAAGTACCATAATCTTGGTCTTTTACATCCCTTTTAAAAATGTGTTTTTCAATTCATATGACTCTAACATTTTATGTAATGCTATTTTGAAAAGTTAAAAGAAGATAAAAATTAAACAATTATCTTAGATTAATATTCAACTGAATACATGTTAAAAATCAATCAATCAACCAATTGACATTTAATATAAGCACCTCCTATGTACCAGGCACTGTATTAAGTGGTGGGTAAACAAAAAGAGGCAAAAGTACCTGAATTCATTGAGGTTACCATCTAAGGATGAGGATAATATGCAAACAAATAAGTATAAAGCAAGCAATACACAGATTTCATAAAAATCAGAGCTGTTCCAAAGTGCAATGGGCTACCTCAGCAAGTAGTTATTTCTCTGTCTTGGTAGCTCTTTAGGTAATCTTTATGAAACCATTTGTTGGAATGTTGTAGAGTGGACTCCTGCTTGTGGTAAGAGTTAGATCACATGAACTTAAAAGTCTCTATGAAGATTCTGTGATTTTATTCAATTTCATTTGGAAATAGGGAAGAGTGAAGGCAGACCAAAAAATCCTAATTAATATGGATAAAATGGCAAAGCACAATTGAAGATATCATGCCTTTTAAGTGATGGAAGAGAGATCATTTGTCAAAATGAATGTATGGCTATTTCAAATATAGCTACTGTTTCAACAGAGTGCCAGAACAGTAGAAATGGACTCCATATTATTTAATTTCTCTTTTTACATACAAACATACACACACATAGATAGATAGATAGATAGATAGATAGATAGATAGATAGATAGATAGATAGATAGATAGATAG
>NW_027185809.1:42901142-42913193 GCF_028583685.1 Petaurus breviceps papuanus
TAGATAGATAGATAGATAGATAGATAGATAGATAGATAGATAGATAGTGGTTTAGGGGATTTCTTTTCTCTATTTCTTAGTTAGATAGGTTTTCTTATTTTACAAATGAAAAAAGTTCTTTTTCTTAAAAAATTGTAAATTAATTTATAAAGAAATGGTTTTAAAATATTAAGCTAAGGGACTCAGATATTTTTAAATATTAAAAAGCAAAATGGGGTGGGCAGAGAACGTGTTTCTATAAAACACTTTTAAATGGGAAGGCAAATATATATATATATATATATATGTGTGTGTGTGTGTGTGTGTGTGTGTGTATAATATGTTTTCTATTTTTTAACATTTAGTTTGAAAAAGCTAAAAAATTCAAGGTCAATCCATTTGGTGATTTACTCCACAACACAACACTGGCCAGAATCAGTGGAGTAATGATTGTTCTTTTTCTTGCATGGAGAGAAGAATATTTGAATATAGGAGAGGAGGATAAAAAGTGAAGCTAAGACATTTTATATGAACTGCCAAGTGCCAGTTCCCAAGGCATTTCAACATTGACAGCAGATGCTGTGTCTGTCTTGTAAGGCAGCTATTTGGCACAATGGTTAGAATATTCATTCTAGAGTCAAGAGATCTGACTTCAAATCCAACCTCAAACACTTACTAGTTGTGTGACCCTGATAAGGTCATGTATCTACTGTCTGTCTCAAATTTTTCAGCTATAAAATGCTTTTGCCCAGGATTTTGGGATGATGAAATAAGATAGTACTAGTTATTACTTAGTAGAATTTAATGCAGCTCCTAGCACATAGTAGACATTTAATAAAGGCTTTTCTCTTTTCCTTCCCTTCCCTCTTAGTTAAGCCTAATTATTGTTGAATATGGTGAAGAACCGTGGAGTTAAAGCATTAGATAAGCAAATTTCTAAAGGGAAAATAAATAGTACAGTGGAGAAAGATGCAAATGGATTTTTCTGTTGTTGTTAGGCATTGTGAAGATTTCCTAATAGAATTACAATGAAATGAAAATCTGTTGTCATTTCTTCAACATCTCTGTAAATTTATTTTTACAAGTTATCCCCAAGTCCTGTGCAAAGAAATATTTAAAGAGAAGTATCTACCTGAAATTTCCAATACTTCTATTTGTAGAAAGTTTTATTGTTCAGTTGTTTTAGTTATGTACAACTCTTCATGACCCCATTTGGTGTTTTCTTGGCAATCATATTGAAAAGGTTTTCCTTTTACTTCTCAAACTCATTTTACAATGAGGAAACCGAGGCAAACAAGATTAAGTGAGTTGTCCAGAGTCACAAAGTTAGTATCTTATGCCAGATTTGAACTCAGGAAGATGAGTCCGACTGACTCCAGCCAAAGCATTCTACCACCTGTGCCCCCAGTAGTAGAAAGTACTCACAAAAAAATTCAGTTTAAAGTGAAAGGAGATGTAGTAAATTATGCTAACAATATTACTGCTGCTGTAAACCATTAACTTGCCCTCAAATATAAATAGATAAAAGGACATTATTTTAAATACTAACACAATAAAAATTCTTTGTCTTTCCCATTAAAACCAATCCTGTAGTATATGTCTTTATTTCTGTTGAGATCACCAACATTCTTCTAGTTTCAAAGTATTGTTGCTTTTGTATCCTTGAATCCTTAGTCCTGTGCACCTCACACATACAATCAGATGCCAAATTTTGTAATTTTTACCTTCACAACATTTCTCTCTTCTGTTCCCTCACTGTTGCTGCTCTTTGAAGAACCCATAACATCATGGTGATGTCTTGACTTTTGAATGAATTGGGCTTAAGTGAGGCACAGTTGCACAAAGTCATCTGTCTCACTCTCTCTTCCAGAGTCTTCAAAGTCCAGCAGCAGTACAAAAATCAAGATGACAGGTGATGACCTGGGATGTAGTGGATAGCCTTGGCATCTTCAATGTCTGACCAAGTTCTTAGTTCTACATAGCTCTTGCTTCAGTCACTTTCATTGCTGTTGGAGCAAGTTGTTCTCATCTGCCCATTCGGCTGGAGAAAGTCTTCACAAGCTTGGGGTAGACACCCCCCAACTCCCCAATTGGTATGAAGACTTTATGTTACCCTTAACTTGGTTAGCCTATCTGCCAAGACAATTTCCTGGAGTGTGGCTGCTGCACATGTTACAGCTTCTTTGGGCCACAGGTGAGATTTTAGTGCCAGGTATACAGCAGAGATGACAAACCCTCACACCAGAGGTGCTACTCCTCCTGGAACACCCCATACATCCCCCATTCCTCACTATTCCCACAATCACCACCCTTGTTCATGCATTCATCACCTCTCACCCTTACTGTTGCCCAGTAAGGTCCCTCTGGTTCAAATCTCTTCTCAGTCAATTCATCTTACATAGGGGTAAAAAGTCAATTTCCTTTAAGCACCAATATAACCATGCCAGTCTTCTTACTTAATATGCTCTGATGTCTTTAAGATAAAATCACCTCCTAAAATAAAACTAAAAATGAAAACTTCCCAAAATGGTATAAGCAAAATCTAGATTTTTCATATAGGGAAGGAAATAAGCATTCATGTAGCACCTACTATATATTGCAGACACTATGCTAAGCATTAAAAAAGTCTCATTTGGGAGTGGCTAGGTGGCACAGTGAATAGAGCACCGTCCGTGGAGTCAGGAGGACCTGAATTCAAATCTGACCTCAGACACTTAATACAAAGAAATAGCTGTGTGACCTTGGGCAAGTCACTTAACCCCAATTGCCCCTCCAAAAAGCAAAATAAAGCTTCATTTTATCCTTACGATAATTTTGTGAGGTTGGCACTATTATTAATCCTTTTTTATACTTGAAGAAACTGAGGCAAACAGAGGTTAGATGACTTGCCCAGGATTACACAGCTAGAAAGTGATTGAGGCCAGATTTGATTTTAGGTCTTTCTATGTCTTTCTATGCTTCCTCACAAGCAGATATATGGATCTTCAGAAGAGAGAACTACTATGGAAATTAAAGAACACCAAAGCAAAACTACCAATCTCCTTAATAACTAAGGTGTTTCCATATTCATTGGTTATCTATGATAATTAATGGTTCATTAAACTTTTCTGACTTTATAGAAGGATATCGAAGGCAGTATTTGCAATGTCATTTGACACACATTCATTGAATACCTATTTATACAAGATACTGTGCTGTATACTGCAAAAGACACAAACATATTTGCCATGTCATGAGTTAGTATCTGTCCTAGCCATATATGATGATAAGAGGAACCACCCTGTGGTAATGAATTAAGATGAAATTCATCTTCTTTATAAAAATAAATAACACAAACTCCAATAATGATAAATATAACCCAGAGTCCTTCTGGGAATTCAGAGAGCTTTGCTACAGCTCACCTCATTAATTTTCCACCCTCAAGATAAATGAATCAATTTTATCATCTCAGTAGTGTTGAGTTATATTTCAAAAAGAATCAGAATTCATGTTAGTATAGTGTATTTCTAAATTGCTTCATTCTATAAGACTTTGCATTTGTATGTAGCCTCAAAGCTATGAGAATTTTGAGTCCTATTTACTATTGTTTGAAAAAAAGACTTCTTGATTAAGGGGACAAGGGATTAAAATGACTCAAAAGGAATCTTAGACATCAAATGGCTCTCACTAGACTGCATTTTGATGACTTCAGTACAAATTAATCACAGACATCCAGATAAAATTTTCTTTGAACCTCATATTGAAATTTAAAATTAAGAGGATATTCTGCTCAGAAAATTATCTTTGGAGTGAACTGTAAAACCAAAAACTTTTGAATAAAGGTTATTTAATCAAACTGGAACCAGAGGTGGTTCCATGTTCTTTTGGAACTAGCTTCTAAAACTTTTGACTGTCAGATATTGCTAATGTGGATCACTGCATCCTAAATTACTGTGGTAACAGAGGAACATTGTTTAATGCAAAGAATGGCATATGTGTAACTAGAGTTCCAATTTTGCCTCTGATATTTTGATGCTGTGTAACTGTAGGTAAATCATTTAACCTTTCTAAACCTACTTTTTCTCATTGTTTAAAAAATGTGAATAATCATACCTATAGAACCTTCCTCACAAAGTATTTGTGATAATAAAATAAGATGTAGTTTTTCTGCTCTAAGCACTTTAGAGAAATGATCTCATTTGTGCTTTATAAGCACTCTTTGAGCAGGTATTACAAATATTTATAGAAGAAGAAATTGCAGTTTACATCAAGTTACAGAGTTGAGATTGAACCCAGATGTTCTGACTCCAACTCCAGGGTTCTTTTAATTGTACCAAACAATTTTTAATGTGATTTTTGAATTCTTATCTCAACAACATTAAATAGGACAAGTAAAATAGTGCTATAGCTGAACTTAAGAAAATCTGAGTCCAAATCTAGTCTCAGGCTCCTACTAGCTTTTGATACCTGTAAAAATCATTTAAATCTTTCTACCTTAGAACACCTACTGTCCAAGGTTGTTTTGAAGATCAAATAATAGTTTGCTAAAGTGCTTTGCAAACCTTTAAATATTATAGAAATATTAGTTGTTATTATTAAGGTTATAAGGTTGTAGTTCCATTTTGTACTGATTTCTATACTCTAATGATAATAAAAGACTCATGGAAGTAGAATTCCCAGTCAAGATGTATAGGAATAATTTGGCCTTGGGCAGCAATATTTTGCAATCATGAATTATCTCATTTTGGAACACTGCAAAAATTAAATAACCAAAAAACCCATTTATTAACTGCCCACTCTGTTTCAGGTACCCAATAAGTTTGGGAATACCAGTCCAAATGTGAGATGATTCCTATATTCAAGTAGTTTATATTCTACTAGTACTTGAACATTTTAAAATTATGTACATAAGATCATAGATCTACAATCAGAAAGGACCTTATAGGTCATCATATCCACTTCCGTAGTTTTGCAAATGAGTAAACTGAGATCCAGAATTATTAAATGATTTTTCCTGTTGACTACCTGTGTGTTATTTTTTAAGTTTGGTGACTCCAAGTACAGCACTCAGAGTTCAGGACTTTCTCCATGTAATATGAGTCTTGAAAATTGAATGCAATCTTTTAGGGCATGAATTTCTCTCTCTGTGTGTATGTGTGCACATGTGCATGCACATGCATGTGTGTGTGCATGTGTGTTTTGCAGATCCACTTAACAATCTGATGAAGCCTATGAACCATTTCTCAGTATATCTTTAAAATAAATAAATAAATAAATAACCCACCCATAGGATTATAAGGGAAACAAATTACATTGAAATATTATTTAAAAAAAAAAGGAAAGCTCACAAGCCTCAGATTCATAATCCCTGCTATATGTTGAGAAACAGTATTATTGCTAGAAAATCACCGTTGGGAGTAGGAAGTCTTGGATTTGAGTCTGGACTCTGGCACATAGAGGTGCTTTCACCCTGAAGAGGTCACTGAATCACTCAGTGACCTAAACTCTCATTAAGAAAATAAGTTTCCAATCAGGTACAACTCTGCACTGTTTGCAGTTTACCCATCAGGAGTTCCCCATGTCATTGGAATCCAAGTCCTAGTAAAAATAAAAGATAGCAAAAGTACTTGGCTCTTGAAGTTTGAGCTTGGTTTTGACAACTCTCCAAGACTAGAATTTGCAGAAAGGGTGCCCACCATTAAAAGTCAAGGGAGTTTCTTTATAAGAAAGTTCATTATGCCAATGATATCACAGGTATAGTCCCTATCACTTCCTCTCCTCTGAAATGAATATGTCTTGACTCCTACAGTCTTCTTTCAGGAATGTGATGATTTACCTCTGTAATGGCAAACAAAGTATAATTTACTGCTTTTTTTCAACTACTTAAGTGACTTTGAGCTTTGCCTTTGATTGTATCAAGACTTTCTGCTAGAAACAGTATACTTTGTGTTCGCCTTAATAGACCTAAGGGAGTTTGAAGATATTCCCTGCCCTCAATAGAACTAAGGGAATTTGAAGACCTACTCTGCCCTTAATAGGCCTAACATAATCACATGAAGCCCACGGTGGGAGGTGTTTGCCAAAAGAGCAAAACAGGAAGGGGGGAACAGGAAGGAGGGAACAGGAAGGAACAGAGCAGAGAAAAGTTTGAGCAGAGCTGGGAGTGAACAGAGCTAAGAGAGAGAATGTTTGTGATGTCAGCACTCTGTTGTTCTGTCTGTGTTTGACTGGCTGTTGTTCTATCTGTGCTGTCTTTGTCAGACAAAAGCATCATTATTCTTTGATAGAAATCCTGAAAGAAGACTTTACTGTTGTTACAGAAATCTTGAAAGAGGACTTTACTGTTGCTTTGTGTTTTATTTCTCAGAAAGAAGCCTTGTCTGTTGATTTGTGTTACTTTGTCAGACAGAAAGTGAGTTGAGATGATAGTGCCAATAATGTTTATAAATATTGCCTTAGCTCTGTTAAGCTTTGTCTTCCTAGAAACAGAGACTTTGAAGGGCTTGGAGTGGAGCAGTCTCCATAAACTGATACCAAGAACCAGAATGGAGAGCTGCCTACCTGTGATTCCAGGCAAAAGTCAGGTGAATCCAGGCAAGAACTGGGAGCAATTGGCCCAGGGAAAAAGAGACATGCAGTTTTGAAGTCAGTCTCCGGTCAAGATGAAAAAAGACTTATTCTTTGTATTGACTGATGAGATTGTGGCTCACTGTGATTTAAGGGTGGGAGGTGTTTGTATTTTCTGCTGCCCCTTAAGGATGGTTGACTTAAGGATGATTGGAAGCCAAACTTGAGTCAAGATGAAAGAGGACTTTACTTGAATACTGTGTGTTGATTGAGGAGATTGTGACTTACTGAATGACATGTTTTGTTTAACACTATGTGGCCACTTTAGTAATAAGTTGTTGTGTTATATTGTTGTGAATTGTGATTATTGTGCTTTAGTTTATTGAATAATTTGCTTTAGCTCATTGCTGAATAAATAGAGAGTTCACTATACTATAAGATTAGATTCTTAAAGTTATTCACAGTTGCAGCCCTCAGGAGAGCTGCTTGTGATTGGCTTTACAACATTCTGTTATTACAAGGTTCTTCTAGAATCCTGACTTCATGTGAGAGACAAATTGTCCCTAGAAATGTGGGAACTTCTAGTATTTTTCTATTCTGCCCACCCCCTGATAACCCAGTCTTAGAAGTTCTCAAGGCATTCTTGGGTTAGTGGTACAGATTGCTGTCACACATTCTTAGCTAATCATTAATGGGACCCACCACTTCCTCAGTAACCAGGATTACTAAGGTCCAAATGGCAATTTGGACTGCCAATTCAGAGTTTGCCAAGGCTACATCCACTACTGTGGTAATGGGGTAGAGGGAGAGTACTTCTGATTGACCACTGTCTGTGTCTCTCTGAAAACCCTACACCACCATACAACTCTGTATGTCTCTATGGGTCAACTAGGTGGAGCAATGGATTGGAATGCTAGGCCTGAGGTCGGGAATTTACTGGAATTAATGACTCTGAAACTCTGGGGAAATCACTTAACTTCTGTATGCTTCACTGTCCTCTTCTGTAAAATATAGATAATAATGTCACCTACTTCCTTGGGTTGTTGTGAAGATCAAATGAGATAATTATTATAAAGTGCTTAACACAGTGCCTGACACAAAGTAAGCACAATATAAATGTTAGCTGCTGCTAGTATTATTGATAGTGATGATGATGATGGTGATGGTGATGATGATGTTTTGCTACTTTGGCAAAACTTAATTCAAGCCAAAGTACTCATTGTCAATCAAAATTGTCACTCTACAAGAAACACTAAAAGTGTCATTATGTAATGAGATATTCAGCATTTCAAAATGTTTAGCTTACTCTCAAATATTTGACCCCCTCTATCATATTTTCTGTTCTACATTTTTTAAAGTGAACTGATAAATGTCAGAGTGCATCAACCTTGCTCTCTCATCTTCCTCCACTTTCTAAGTGATTTCACTGTTGCTGTGTTTATTAAAGCAAGGCAGTTCCTTAAAGAGGTGATCAAATATTTCTTTTCAGAAGCAAATCTGGGTGAATGTCATATTGTAAGAAGATACATTTCAAGGTGAACTCTGTAATTTTGACTCTACACAAAAGTAAGAAGGACAAGTTTAGAAGATCAAGTATATTTGGACAGCCTGAAAATGATGTCAATTGTTAAGTACAAGTGTGAATATTTACTTCATGTCAGTGAGGGTTGTTTTGCTAGTGGCTGGCATTTTAATATTGTATTGTAAACAGTGCAGTCAAAATGTTGATCTCTGGAGCCACTCACAGTTTTTATAGCTTTCTGAAACCTATCATAAAAATGTATACTTGCATAATTCAGCTGATGTATTTCTTCTAGCTAAGTACATAGGCTGTATAAAAATATAAATCACTATAAATGTCTGTAGAAACATGGGTAGCACATACATACATATATACATATACACACACACATTATATCTCTGGTGCAGTAGTTTAGAAGATTGGGCAAACCCCAGTCATTGAGGAAAAAATAACTTCAAATTCAAGTAAAGTCATTTTTTTTTTTGTATCTGAAAGGTACAAAAGCATGTATCTGGTAGGGAATATATAAAGTCATTTGGTACTGTACTTAATCTGTCTCTAAAAATAGGAACCCTAAAGCATCAAAGACAGATATTTGTAATACATTTTTAAAACTGTTGTCAGTTTAGGGTCTTGCTTAAAGTTGGATAAGGACCACACCTGTGATTTCCTTGATAGAGGGAATTTATTGTTTAGAAGACTCCTTCTTAATGCAATTGGTATCTTTTGCGGAAACATATAGTTTTAGAGAGTGACCTAGAGAATGGAGAGGTTAATGTTATGTGCATATGTATCAAAAGTGGTAGCTGAATCCAGTTCCTTCTGGTTCTGAGAGCAGTTTTCGATCCACAGCACCATGCTGCTCCAAGTACTCAAAAATGTTTCCTAAATGCTTACATACATGAATGAAACAAAACCAAAACCAAACAAAAAAATTAAGATATAGTCTAAGCTTGACCATAAACCAGTTATGTGACCTTGAGAAAGTTGGCTTTTGTCACTGAGCCCATTTCTTCATCTATAAAACAGAGGAAACAGTACAAGTAATGTTTATAAAATGCTCTGTAACCATAATACATCACATAAGAGGCAGCTAGTTTGTATGGTATATCGTCCTGGACTTGAAGTCAGGAGGACCTGAGTTCAAAGGTGACCTCAAACACTCATTAACTGTATGATACTTGGCAAGTCATTTATTCACTTAGAGACTTAGTTTCTCCATTTGTATCATAAAGATCATAATA
This sequence comes from Petaurus breviceps papuanus, assembly GCF_028583685.1. Classification (NCBI taxonomy): domain Eukaryota; kingdom Metazoa; phylum Chordata; class Mammalia; order Diprotodontia; family Petauridae; genus Petaurus; species Petaurus breviceps. The sequence goes on from NW_027185809.1 coordinate 42,910,434, forward strand.
AAACCTCCCTAGGTTTTTTTGAAAATGAAATGAGATTGTATGTGTGTATGTGCACATGTATATGTATGTATATATGTATATGCAAATATGTGTAGATATGTATGTCTCTGTGTATATGTATATGTATATTTGTATCTGTAAATATATAATTTTATATAATTTAATGCAAATTTAAAAACCCTATGCAATTTTAACTATTATTGTCATTATTATCATTAATAATAATTATTATGTGGAGCCAAGATGGCAGAGTACAAGCAGGACCTCCCCATGACTCAGGGTTCTACCTTCCCCAATCCATGTAAAAAGGGGACTCTAAACAAATTTTGGAGCTGCAGAACCCACAAAATGAGACAGAGAAGCTAACCTCCTGCTGAGGACAGCCCGGCAGGCTGGCAGGAATCGGCAAGCACAGTTCTCTGGGAGCCTAGCCCAGCCCCATGCTGAGGCTTTAGCCCCCAGGGCGGGCCTGACCAGCCTAGGCCTGAGGGACTTCAGATCAGCAGCAGCTGTGGCCATTTCCAGATTTATCAACACACAGATGCTAAAGACAAAGTGAGAAGTTAGCGCAGTCTGGACTTAGGGACCAGTAAGTGGGAGTGCATGGATTTGCCCCCTGGGGTGAGAAGCCGCTAAGGTGCTAGCACAGCCAGACAGCACCACGTGGCAGCTTCAGCTCCTGGCCTGCAGAGTGTAGGGGGACCAAGTACCAGTCTGAGGGGTAATCGCTCTTGCTTTAAAATGCTTGGATCTGGCTTCCAGTCTAGGGTGGAGGTCCTGGGGTGGAGGTCCAGTTTGCCAGAGAGTCTGGAGACCTCAGAGAGGGTACCCATCTAATACCTCTGACAACTGAGAAAACCCCAGCGTTTGGGACAAAAGCTCCCCTGTCTGGTGGCAGAGTCCTACTGTGGCAAAAAGCCCAGGGGTCAAGTGACTGAGGGGAGACATGACTAGGCAAAGGAAACAAAGTAGGCAGAACATTCCAACATTACACTCCTATTTTGGGGACAAAAAGGAGCAAAGCATGGAACAGGAGGAAGGTAGTGAAGTCAGAACTCCTGCACCAAAAGCTTCCAAGAAAAATAAAAGCTTGTTACAGGCCATAGAGGACCATAAGAAGAAGATAAGAGAAGTGGAGGAAAAATTGGGAAGAGAAATGAGAAAAATGAAAGAAAATTATAAAATGAGAGGCAACAGCCTGACTGAGGATAATAACACTTTAAAAAATGGACTGACTCAAATGGCAAAAAAGGCTCAAAATGCAATGAGGAGAAGAATGCCTTAAAAAGCCAAATTTGCCAGATGGAAAAAGAATCTCAAAAGCTCAATGAGGAGAATCATGGCTTAAGAATTAGATGGAGAAAATGGAAGCTAATGACTTTATGAGAAATCAAGATGCTGTTAAGCAGATCCAAACAAATGAAAGAATAGAAGGCAATGTGAAATATCCCATGGGAAAAAACACTGACCTGGAAAATAGATCCAGGAGAGATAATTTAAAAATTATTGGACTACCTGAAAGCCATGATCAAAGTAAGAACCTAGAAATCATCCTCCAGGAAGTTCTCAAAGAAAACTACCCTGATGTTTTACAATCAGAGGGCAAAATAGAGGTTGAAAGAATCTACCAATCACTTCCTGAAAAAAAATTCCAAAAAGAAAACTCCTAGGAATATTATAGCCAGGTTCCGGATTTCCCAGATTAAGGAGAGAATATTACAAGTAGCCAGGAAGAAACAATTTGAATATTGTGGAAACACAATCAGGATAACCCAGGATCTGGCAGCTTCTACACTGAGGGATCAAAGGGCTTGGAATATGATATTCCGGAAGTCAAAGGAGATGTGATTAAAACAAAGAGTCACCTACCCAGCAAAACTGAGTATCATGTTTCAGGGGAAAATTTGTCATTCAGTGGAATAGAGGACTTTCTAGCATTCTTGATGAAAAAACCAGAGTTGAGCAAAAAATTTGACATTCAGATACAAGAAGCAAGAGAAGCATGAGAAGGTAAACAGGGAAAATAAATCATTAGGAACTTATCAAAGTTGAACTATTAACATTCCTACATGGAAAAACAATATTTGTAACTTATGAAACTTTTCTCAGTAGTTGAAAGGAATATATATACATATATATATATGAGAATATATGGGCATATGAATACATATATGAATGTGCGTATATATGTTTACAGGTATACATAGATAGAGGGCACAGGACCAATTTAACAGGAAGGGTTGATACTTAAAAGGTGAAATTAATAGGTGAGAGAGGAACATAATGAGAGGGGATGGTGAGAGGCAGAATGGGGTAAACTATCTCATTCAGAAGATGCAAAGAGAAATGGTTCCAATGGAGGGGAAGACTAGGAAGGCAAAAGGAATGGGTCAACCTTATTCCCAGTGAATTTGGCTTGAGGAGGGAATGAAATACACACTAAATTAGGTATCTCACCCTACAGGAGAGAAGGGGGCAAGGGCATGAGAGGGGGGGATGATGGAAGGGAGGGAAAGCTGGGGGGGAGGGAAGTTGGAAGCACCCATTTTTGAAAAGGGATGGGATCAAAGTAGAGAATAGAACAAGTGGGAGGTGGGATAGGAGGGAGGGAAATATAGTCAGTCTTTTACAATATATCTACTATGTTATTGTTTTGCATTAGCCACACATGTACATCCTATACTGAACTGCTTATCTTCCCAGTAAGGGTGGGTGACAAGGAAGGAAGGAAATGAATCTGGAATTCAAAGTTTTAAAATC
>NW_027185809.1:42913593-42935606 GCF_028583685.1 Petaurus breviceps papuanus
TGACTTGGCCAAGGTCACATAGAAAATGAGGACATTTTAAAAAGTAAGGTAATGGCATTTTTGTAGAATGAGCAAATCACTTTAATATCACATTTATTCTGCATATTCTAGTTAGTAAGCATATGGGGAGATGTCATTTATCATTAAATGTACACCTACCAGAGATTTATTTACCTGAACTCCATCTAGTATATACCTCAATATTCCTGTCGAAAGAGATAGCCTATGATTGTTCTCTCTGGTATACTGGAAGAAAACAAGTCAACATTTGTAATAAATGAATGTGAAGCCTTTGCTTCCTAGCAGTGACATAGTTATGATATAACTAAGAACAAGCAAGATTGGCTTTGGAGTGAAGAGAATTGGGTTTGAATTTCAACGCTGCTAGTTAGCAGTTATATAACCTTGGACAAATCATCAAACATGACTAACTTCATTTTTGCTCATCTCTAAACTGGGAGGGTGGGATTCACTGATCCCTGTAGTTCCTTCCAGTTTAAGCTCTATGACCCCCTAGGAGGCAGAGCGAGGATTTGAACTTGCCTCCTCTTACCCAAATTCACCCTCTTCGGGGCCCACTTTGGGGGATATTTTATTTCACCAGTATGAGTGCTTTTTGTAATATTCCATATGGTAATCCCGCCACGTATGAAAAGATAATTTTAATGAATTGTTGTTATAGTCCAGGTCAAATTCAAGAGAGTCCCGTTCTTCATGTTCAGAATTGGAATGAAAACTATACTTGTACATGATTGGATAAGTAACAAAGAGATTCAAGTAGCATAGAGAGGACACTCAGCAAGGGTGCAACATTGATTCAATTGAGAAAACCTCCCTGCTTATATTTTGGACAAAGCTAAGAAAGATCACTTCCCATTATGATAGTAAATTAAGGAAAAGAAAAAAACAACTCCTCACTGCTCATCACCTGTCTTCTCTACTTAGGCCACAGTAAGGTGACCCGAACTTTAGTTCCCTGAGTCATTTAAGTCTTTTTGATAGTTTGAATAACTTTTAAGGAAAAAAAAATTGGCCCATACTTGCATGTCTCAAAAATAAAATGACATCTAGTAGCCAGGGTAATAAATTCCTTCCAAATATTGGTTCTTAGGAAATAACTTATTATGAGCTCTCCTGATTACAGAGGATTAATGATGATGCCTGCTACCTACCTCCTACCAGAGAGAAGATGGAATCAAGATGCAGAAAAGAGACATATATTTTTGTGAATAAACAATGAAAATTTTTTGACTTGATGGCATTTTTACAAGATGGTTTCTTCTTTTTCTTTCTTTCAATTAAGGCACAGATAGAAGAAAGAGAAAATAAATGTTTAATTAAAATTTAAATTGAATCTTAAAACCCTGCTCATCCTTAGACCTATACTTGAATCCTTTTCAGATATTGTAATTCTAGTAGCATCCCACTATGACATCCTGAAATATCAAAGCAGAATTTTAATGGAGGATGGTTGCACTAGCCAGGATAAAGTATAGTCTTTTAGAGCTCTTAACTTCCCTAAAATCTTGAAGAAACAAAATTATAAGAGGATGGGATGTGGAAGTAAGAAATACACAAAAAGTGCTAGAACCGATAGGAGGTGAAGGAAAGCAAATTGTTTTTCACAGTCCTCAAATGGTTTTAACCACATCTTTAGTCCAACCAACGAGATGGAAACTGGGGTGATTTCCAAAGAAAATATCATAAGAAGTGCATTGGGGCACATAGTTTCTTGAGAGAAAAAGAAGTGACTTATTGAGAGAAACAGGGAGGCACCAAACATGGGGATAGGGATCAAGGCAACCTGAGCTTTAACATTTATGGCCACCAGAAGAGACAGAGCTTACATTATATTTCAGGCTAATATATTGAGAAGCCAAATTTAGCTTATAGTGCAAAAAGTCAATTGTGACACATGGTTGGTGAATTTAATACAGGCAAACCAACCAAGATAAAGGGCAAGATTTAATGATTAGAGTCAGAGCTCCAAGTGGTAAGAGACATTGGAATAGTCGGGAAGGGGAATGAAGTGGTTGTTGAAAAACAGAGTAAGAGAAGGAGATGTGTGCAAATTCTGCCTCCTTTCCAGTCAACAAAGTTAATTAGAGGTTAATGAGGATCCCAGATCAAAAGGAGGGTCTTTGGTAGCAAAAATTCAAAAGGGGTTTCTATTGAGCTGTTGAGCTGTTTCTCAGAACTTGCTGATAGAAATATATGCACATGTGTGTGTGTGTATAAGTATATTTGTATATATACCAATGCAGAAGATTGTCAGTTTGTCAGAATGTGTAGGAATCAATAGATAAGTCTAGGCAAATAAGTTATAATAATACATGATTTCAATCTCTAATTTAATAAGCTCATGTCTACAGTGATGAACTTTATCCAGTACTATTTTTTCCTTCATTAAATGAGTCATATCAATTCAAAATTAAGAACTATATGGACATGAAAAAAAAGCTTGCCTTTCCTAACTCTTTTTCTTTCATACAGGCAGAAGAAAGCACTCTTGAGAAGATACAGAGAATGCCATGACTATTAAATCCCAAAGGTGATTTTTTTCTTTCCCTTTTAAACAATAGAATTGGAAGAAATGTTCTAAAGGTAAGGCAATTATCTCATCAAAATGGCAAAGTATCTTGAAATATGAGAGTAGATAAGCTAAGAAATATACTTTCTCATGTAATGCAAGGGAAAATGGATTTCACTTTAGCCACTTTTACCACCTCAATGGGAAGAAATCAATGTCAGAACATCTATTTTTCTGTCTATAAAGACAGTTGTATTCTAATATGTAGGTACTTAGGAAAAGGTGATAAAAGGGAAAAAAGAACAATAAATTCTCAATTAACCAGAAATTCTTCAGGAATAAAAATCTAATTTTATTGCCAAGTTTTCAGATGTTTAAAGAGAAATCTTCATTTATACATACATAAACACATGTGTACATTCATACACAAATTTATATTTGTAAATAACCACATATACATAAATACACTTTATAGATGCATATAGACATACACACACTGCATATTCCATGTCACCTAATAGCTCTGTAATCTTCGGCAAGTCATTTAAGCTCACTGAACCTTACCTTACTTATCTGCAAAATAAAGTTATTATACTTTCTGTGCTCTGTTTCATCCACAAAATATATTATTCCACATATTTAATGCTCTTTTTCTATATACATAATGGTGTTCTAGACACTATGAGGGAATATGTAAGTGTTCAGAGTCTGTGATAGTAATGGAACATAAAGATCCCCCTGTATTGGCTTGTTTTTCAAATTGATTGTGTTAAAACCCAGAGCTTGTTAATCCCACCTGTGGGCTGGACTTGTTGATGTGAAAAGAAAGTCTTGAGCTGGAAGGAGCTGGTGACATAGATTTGGAGAGACAAGAGAGAGGCAGAAGAACTTTTTGGAAGCAGCACCCTCAAGGAGGCAGAGAGAGACTGAGAGAATTGCTGGGGGCCACTTTGAATTGCCCTGGACTTTTGAGACCTGCCCCCTGAGCTGCCAAGGACTGAGGAGAAATGGCTGTTTTGCTGGTACTTTCTCTGTCTGTTTTGATGTTGTTTTGCCAGATTTGTCCACTGGTGAAAGACAGTCCTTTTGTTGAAGAAGTCCTGGAACCTGGCTGTTGGCTAAGAGCTCCTGAGACTGTCCTGCAGACAGAGAGTGAATACTGTCCACAGGTGAAGGACAGTGCTATTGTTGCAGGGGTCTGGGAACCTTTCTGTTGGTTCAGAGCTACTGAGACTGTCCTGCAGACAGAGAGTGAATACTGTCCACGGGTGAAAGACAGTGCTGTTGTTGCAGGGGTCTGAAGACTGTCCTACAGACAGAGTGAATACTGTCCACTGGTGAAGGACAGTGCTGTTGTTGCAGGGGTCTGGGAACCTTTCTGTTGGTTCAGAGCTACTGAGACTGTCCTGCAGACAGAGAGTGAATACTGTCCACTGGTGAAAGACAGTGCTGTTGTTGCAGGGGTCTGGAGACTGTCCTGCAGACAGAGTGAATACTGTCCACTGGTGAAGGACAGTGCTGTTGTTGCAGGGGTCTGGGAACCTTTCTGTTGGTTCAGAAGCCCTGAAGAAGGATTTTCTTGTTGTATGTTTACAGAAATCCTGGGAGAGGGTTTTGCTAATGTTTTCAGGGATTCTAGGACTGTTCTACAGACAGAGGATGAATTAATGAAGGGACTGGCAATGTATCTTGTGGCCTTGCTAGGCCTTGTCTCCCCAGGAACTAAGATTGCTGAGAACTTGCCTCTTGTCAAGATGAAGAAAAGACCTCCATTTGGGTATTAAGTGCTGTGCTTAAACTTGATGTAACTCTGGGGTAGATTCAATTGTGATCCAGGGGTGGGAAACTTTTGACCTTTTTGTGTTCTATGGTTGAACAAATGAATGTACTTTACTTATGTTTAGAAACTAATCTCCATTTGAGAAGAGGGGTTTTGTGATGGACTAAATGAAGGTACAGCCTAGGGGTGGAGTAGTATTTAGAAGAGGGACTTTGTAATTGATTGAATGATTGGAAGGTCCTGGGGTGGGGTAGTACTTGGAGATTATTCAATGACACTTAGTAAATGCTGTATTTTGAATGATGTCATGTTTTGACTTTCTCTGTTCTTAATTTGTCACTGAATAAAATGGAGAGCACCTATGCTGGTATTTTGAACCTTGGGAAGTTCAATTCCATTCCATTCCATTACAGAGCCTGGTCTCAAACTTTGAGGAGTTTGAGAGTCATTTGTAGAAAAATGGCTTACAGGCATAAGGTAAAGTGAAAATAAGATGAATTGTTGTAAACAAAAGAAAATACAAAGGAATTGATGGATAAAGACATATTGATTTTCTTCTCAGGAAGCATATGCACCATTTTTGTGAATTTGGGGTTGGTAATTCCAAATTTTCTTGGAGGGTTATCTCAACACACACTCTCTACCTAAGAGATATACTTAATGACTGCCATATGAATGAGCATTTAACAAAGTGGCTGGCATAGGGTAAGTACTTAATGAATACTTATTGATTTATGAACATATTGAGAAGGACCAGTCAGGCAATTAAGGGGACAAGCAATCCAGAACGTCAAAGAAATTAAGGGCAGAGAGAATATACAGGAAGAGGAGATGGTCAACATTATCAAAAGCAATAAAGTAGCCAAGAGGGAGGAAGACTGAAGAGAAGCCCATTGAAATAAAGAGTGAAAAGATTGCTGATAAATTTGAAGTAAAAATTCAGTCATATGGTGGGTCAGAAGGCTGATTGCAAGGGGTAAGAAATAGAGGAGGAAGTGAGGCAGCCAAGACAGCAAGAATAGGTTTCCTCCTACAAAGGAAGTCAGTGTTGGAAGAGAGGAGAATCATGTTGAAAGAATGAATGATACTATGATAAAGAGATGACAAGTTTAAATTAAGGTTTTTCTTTTTGTTTTTTATTTGTTTTTAAGGATGTGGGATGTTGTCATGCTTTGGACAACAGGAAAAGGGGAAGAACCTATGGATAAAAAGAAAAAAAGATTGAGATGACTGAAGTTGAGAAAAAATAGGATGGTTGAGAGGATTATTTGTCAGAGGATATTGGAGTTGAAGAAGACTGGCATAATGGACATGGAAGGATTGGTCTTGAAAAGAATAAAATCAACTATTCTGCATAGATTGGAGCAAGAGAGAATAAATTGAAGGATGATATAAAGGGGTTCTTTGGTGTGAACTGGGGGAGGAGAAAGAATTTACTAAGATTTAAGTTTGTCCACTGAAGGAGTATTAGTGTAAAGTCTTTCAAAGAGATAGAACATTTGAAAGAGCTAATATGGACATGTATGGTATTTAAATACTGAGATTCTTATAAATCAATGGGGACTAGTTAATATTAGATACCATAACCTTTTAGTGAATCCAGTTTACATTGTTATGTGACTTCCTCTAGTGATATCCTCCAAAATCAGAGACGTGTGATAGCACTAGCCTAGAGCTGTTATTTGGCAAGTAGTAAGAAATGATAGAATGAGAGGGAAAGGGATTTAAAGTCAAAATGATGTTGTATAGTCGAACTGATCCATGACTTAGCCAAAATTAGGAAAAGATGAAAGTAAGATTAGAATAGTGATAATGGCATCAAAGAACAGGGAACAGTGGTAATGTGAAGAAAAGAAATAAGACTTGTAGCAAATGAGGCAGAGGGAGAAATGAAAGGATAGAAAGTTATGATAAGAGGAAGGAATTTCAAAACTCAAAATCACTAGATAAGTTAGTGGAAAAGATTTAACTGTGATGATCCTTGTTAGTTAATAAGATGGTTGGAAGAGGCATGTTGTAGGAGTTAAGGATAAATTTAAACTCATATTAGACAGGTCATTGGAATATTGAAATTTCAATTTGGGCAAGGTGAAAGGGGCAATTTTTTTCCTATCTGAGAGGTAACATGATATAGTGGATACAGACGTGTTCAAAACCATGAAGACCTTGGTTCATGTCTTTTGACTCTGACACATACTGGCAGTGTGACCCTAAGCCAGTCATTTATTCTTTCAGCGCTCCAGGAAATTTTATAAATCTATAAGTTTCAGTTGGTTAATAGCTGAACAAGTTGTGCTTTATGAATGTAGTGGAATACTATTGTGCTGTAAAAAATGATGAGTAGGCAGTCTTCAGAAATACCTAGAAAAACTTATGGGAACTGAGTGAGGTTAGAAGAACCAGGAGAACATTGTACATAGTTACAGCCATATTATGCAATGGCTTTGATAGACTTGGCTCTTTTCAGCAATGCAAGGTTCTAAGACAACTCCTAAAGGCTCATGATGGAAAATGTCATCTATATCCAGAGAAAGAATTTTGGAGTCTGAATGCAGATCGAAGAATACTATTTGTTCTCTCTCTCTCTCTCTCTCTCTCTCTCTCTCTCTCTCTCTCTCTCTCTCTCTCTCTCTCTCTCTCTCTCTCTGTCTCTCTCTCTCATTTTGTTCTTTCTCATGATTCATCCCATTGGTTTTGATTCTTCTTAATAAAATGATTAATGTGAAAATATGTTTACTGTGAATGTATGTAGAACCTATATCAGATTTCATGCTGTCTTGGGGAGGGAGGAGGTGAGTGGGGAGAAGAAAATTTAAAACTCAAAAACCTGTGGAACTGAATGTTGAAAACTATAAATAAATAAATAAGTGAATTAAAAAAAATCTATGACTTTCAAAGAAGTTTCTGACCTATATTACCAGATAGAATTTCTTCATTCTAGAGTTCCCTGTATGAAAGAAATCACAGTCCCAATTCTTATCATTTATTCTCTTTGTTCTTAAAATAAGTTGAAGTAAGGAAGTCCAGCATGGACAATAATCTTGACAATGTGAAATGATCATGAGAGCACTGGTTTGCTGTGGGGGGGGGGTGTTAGAAATGGTTCATAAAAGGAAGAGAAAAAGAAGCCATGATGAACTACTTTTCAGGATTTTGTAGGGCCTTAAATTCATTTTTTAATACTCTTCAATGGATCTATATCATCTACCAATTAAAGATATTGCCACTTAACCTAATGCTCAAGGTCCTTCATCATCTCTCATCACTTTATCTGTCTACATTGTTTCATGTTACTATTCTCCTCCATATCCACTTTATGTCTCTGAAATACTGGACCATAGATGGTACAATCCTGGGCACATTTAATTCAATGCAACAACTATTTGTTCTATATCTATCAGGCACAGGACACATTGTTATTTCTTAGACATCGGGGATACAATAATCACATGAAAATTAGTCCCTACTTTCAAGGACCCTACATTGGACTGAGCATAATTTGAGGACAGTAAGAGTATTCACAACTAAGAGGGTCTGACTTTTTGTTAAGGTGACACCATCAACAAGTATGTGATGTACAGATTCTGGCCTTGGTACTAAGTCCAAATTTAGGGACTCAGGATGGAGGTACAAGTAAATAGAAGAAAGCTCTGAATAACAAAGAAATATTGAAGGTCTGTCTCCATAAATAAGAAGACCTGTGACCTATGAACATATTTCCTTATTAAATATTTGATTCCTTCATTTTATCCAGTAAAAGAGCCTTTGTTACTTACACTCTTGTTAAGCAAATCTCAACAAATGCTGACTTTGCATTTTGTATTAGATTGCACCTGGCCCGGAACATTTGGCATAATGGGAATGATTTGGTGACAATGGGTCATGGCTTGCTTAAAAAAATGTCAATGATAAAAGAAGAAAATATTAAAAACTTAATTGTTGGGATACTCCAGCTTTGAACTATGTAGTAAAGGAATGCTGGGCATGTGGGATGAATTTGTCCAAAGGAATACTTCTGGAGTCACTTTGGGTCCTTGAAGGACTGGCTCATTGTATCTGGTGGAAGAAAGAATGGAGACAAAAAAATATCTCCTCCGTGACTATTCCTTAAAACCAGACAACCAATTAACCAAAGTGAAATAAGATTAGATCACACTAACAGCACACCTGCTGAATCTGATAGGCCAATTGATGGGACTTGTTATATTCTGTCAAAGGCGAAGGATGGGATGGAATATTACATTTTCTGGAAGCATGGAATCCTGATCCTAAAATAATCTCCCCTGACAATTCCACAGATGAGAGATTGAATGGGAGAGGGTGGAATTCAAATAAGACTCACCCTTATTGTTCTATGTCCTGACTTCTACCACTCATCTTGGTCCCATGTGCCCACCCTGGGGAAGTCATTTCATCTCTATTTGGTTTAACCACCTGAATAGGGAAATGGCAAACAGCTGCAGTATCCTTGGCAAGGAAACCCCATGGACAGCACTGGTGTGCTATGGTCCACAGGACCACTCAGAAGCAGACATGACTGAATAATAACAACAATGCTTATTAGTTAGGTTTCTACTTCAGGAAGGGGGAGAATTGTAGGGAGGGAGTGTTTTGATAGTAAGAGTAATGTTGAAAATGGAAAATAAAGAAAATATCATCACTGTAAAATCAAAATAAAAGCACAGAAGAGAACAAAAAGGAACTTAGGAAGGGATAGAGACAAATAGAGTAGTGCTGGACCTACCAAGTTAAAATGAATATATGCCTGCTTTGTAAAAGTAAACCATATACACTAGAAATTCACAGTTTCATATATTGTCCTATTTTATGTGATTATCATATTGAAATACCCATATTTATTAAGTTTATATTATTAAAAATGACTAATAATTAAGTGGATCAGGAAAGATTTCCAGTAGGAGGTAGAACTTTGGATGCCATTAGTCATTATTAATAGCAAGGATTTTGAGATGGAAGTGAGGAATGAATATATTCCAGGAATTCATCACAGCTCATGTGAATTCATGGAGACTATAGAGGGAATCCTAAATCTGAGGAAAAGCATGTAGGCTAGTTTGAATAGAATGTAAAGTGGAATGAAGAATAATAATATGCAATAAGTCTGGAAAGTAGGCTGGAGACCAATTGTAAAGACCTTCAAAAACCAAGCTGAGCAATTTGTATTATTTTTTAAAGATAGTATAGTACAACTGAAGATCCTTGATTGAAATAGAATTTTGCTTTATGTGGGTCATCTCAGCAACTGTGTGGAAGATGTGTTGGAGTAGAAAGAGATTGGAAGAAGGGAGACAAAGCAGTATAGAATTATGATAGCACAGGAGATGAGTGTCCTGGACTAGCATGGTCACCATTCTTTCCCACATCCAGACTTTACCTGCTTCATTCCTGTAGCCTGATAAGCCTTCTCCACCCACATACCCTTTAATTTCCTGTTGCTATTGTTCAGACACTCAGTCATGTCCAAAACTTCATGATTTATTTTTGGAGTTTTCTTGGCAAAGATATTGGTGTGGTTTGTCATTTCCTTCTCCAGCTCATTTTACAGATGAGGAACTGAAACAAATAGGGATATGACTTGTCCAGGGTCACATAGCTAGTGACTGTCTAAGGCTTGATTTGAACTTAGGTTTTCCTGACTCCAGGCCCAGCGATCTATCCACTGAACCACATAGGTTCTTCATGAACTGCCTAGCTGCCTCAATAATTTCTTACTTATTCTTTAAAGCCCAACTCAATGTCAGTGTTTCTCAGAAGTCCTTCCCTGACCTCCCTTACCCACAACACATATACATACCTCCCTTCCACACACATGTACACTTATATGTATATATCTGTATCTATAGATATGAATAATTGTCTATCCTTTTTTTTTTTTTTTGCTTTTTGAAGGAGGGAAGGTAGGGCAATTGGGGTTAAGTGACTTGCCCAAGGTCACATGGCTAGTTTTGTGTTAAGTGTCTGAGAACGGATTTGAACTCAGGTTCTCCTGACTCCAGGGATGGTGCTCTATTCACTGTGCCACGTATCCACCCCTATTCTATCCTTTGAATCTCATACAACTCTTTATTAACATCTCTCCAATCATGCATTGTTTTTTATGCTATAGTTACATGGGCAAAGATACTATTCATTTCCTAAACTTTAAGCTCTGTGAAGACAGGGACCTTTTCTTAGTTAAACTTCATCTCTTACTGTGGGCTTTGCACAGCGTTTTTCACACAGTAGCTGATTAAGATGTGCTTGCTGAATTAATTTAGAGTAGAAAGCATTCTGGTACAAGACAACGGAAACTAGTTTTGTTGTCAGAGGATGTAGCTTTATAATTCAAACTGTGACCTTAGTTACCTCATCTGTAAAATGAAAGGTTTAAACTAGATATCCATGAGGGTCCCTTTCAGACTGATCTATGAAAATTGAATGATTTAAATTATGCTTGTTTTTATGTAAAATTATAAAATGCATCCTCCAATCAATTGTAGCTCTAACCTTAACTGTCTTGCTTTAGGAAGCTGCAATTTTTATGGAAACAACCCAGTGTCTGTGTGTTATTGTACTTTATGTTGGTGAAAGTCTACAAAAAAGGAGGGAGGATAAGGAAATTTTTAGCATTTGATTCATTTGACAACACCCCAAATTGGAGAAAATTCAGTAATATGGTGACAGTTTTGTGAAATTATATACAATTCCTTGCCATGCAGTCTAAGCAGAAATGGTGGGATTAAATTCAGCATATGCATGGGGTTTCTGGCAAAACAAAACTGCCATTCACTTCCAATGAGCACTTTTGTTTCCAAAGGAATTTTGAAAATGATCACTAAAACTAGAATGATATTTATAGGGTATCTGAGGCCTGGATGGAAAGATTGTAAGCAAATTTACACAGATACCCTAGAGATGACTCCTTATAACTAGGCTACATGTCTTCATAGCAAGTTGTTTCCCAGTAAAGAAGTACTTCACCATGGCCCATGCTTCCTTTGAAGCTACATTGCACATTAATAAGAGATTATTCCAGTGCACAGGGCTATCTTAAAAACAGTTCCCCTCCCCCTTAAAGTGGTTAGAATGCATTTTATTGAACAACAGAGAAAGTTCTCCTGAATTATTTATTTGATACCAAAGGATAACTAAGGAAAAAGTAGTTCTTTTGAAAAAGAAGATAAAAAAACAAGAAGTTAAACATGAAACTATGGGAAGATATATACAAAAGCACTGGTATTGTGAAAGAGAAATGGGAGAATATAAAAATGGAAGAGAGTGGAAAGAAAGAAAAAGAATGAAGGGAAGAGGAGGAAAGAGAAGAGAAAAGGAGACATGAAGAAAAAAAGGACAAAGAACAGAAAAATTGAGGGAAGAGGAAAAAGGAGAGGAGTGAGAAAGAGGAAAAAGCAAAAGAAGATGAGAGAAAGGAAAAAAAGAGGAGAGATAAGAGAACAGAAGAAAAGAGGAGAGAAAGGAGAGAAGCACTAAGAAAGAAAGGGAGAGAAGGAAAAATTATGGTGTATGACTAAGAATGTAGTGAGTACAGTGGAGAGATATGTTTACACACTAAACCCAAGGAGACATATTCTCAATATTTCCCTTCCATCACTTTAAATTTTTTCTTATTTTTTTTTAATTCATAGACCAAGAATGGTAGAAGAAAGAAGCAGTAAAATGGGAATGGGGAAAAAAACAACAACATTTTATTCACTCTAATATCAAGTTAGCTCCTTTGGAAGTGATTTTATTTAATGTGGGGAAATTCATGAAAATTTGGATGAAAATTCATGAAAAAATTGGAAATGCAAGCTACCGGGTTTCTGTCATTTCCCCTGGGTAAGACTCTTAAAGGCTAAATAGGTGTTTTCATTAAAAGACTAGCATTTAGGAGAAACTTCTATCCTCATTGCCCTTATTGAATCCTTCACTTTCTGCTATGCCAACTGAGAATCTCTTGGTCTCACTATTTCAGTGGATGATTCTGATAGAAGGCATAACTTATGGGATTTCCTCTCTCAGTCTCTGAGAGTAGATGTAGCATTGCTAGTGTTTCATTATTTTTGTTTCATTTCATATTGGCTTAAAATATTTTTGATAGTTTTCATTTTTTATATAACCTGACTTTAATGCCACCTTTATGGCCAATGGAATTTGTGAGTCCTTTCCCCCCCCAAAAAAAATCAGTTGATTTTTAATGACTAACCATCAGTGATTTTTTTATTTACTGTAGCTGAGTTTTATAGTATATAACTCCAATGTAAATACTACCAATTTTTGCACACTTTTCAGGTGTCAGAAATTATTGGCACTCTCCCTGTCTTGGTGTGAGCTGACCAGGGTGTTGAGGCCATGATAACCTATAAGAAGAACCTCTTTATGGTTTTGACTTCACCAGATGCAAATGTTTGGTACAGAAGATGGAAGAGGGCTCATGTACATATATATATGAAAGTATTGTTCAAGGAGAGGAGTTAGATTTCCTGCTGTCCTCCATCCATGTATAGGCACATAGTCACTCCCCTCTCCATACCCAATTTGGATGTAGTAAAGAGTTATAAGCTTTTCACACAACATTTCTCGATGTGATTCCTTCTGAATTTTGTGATACCCTTAACTGAATCTTTTGCTGCCCAATCCTAGTTTTTGTTCTGCTCTCCACAATTAATGACCTTGTCCCTATCTGACAGTCTTCCATTAGCTCCATATTTGAATATTTTCTAGTTTTTTGGCATCCATGAGAAATTGTTTTACCAGCATTGCCTTTAAGAAATTAGACTATGGGGGGGAGAGAGGAGAGAGAGAGGAAAGAGAGAGAGAGAGAGAGAGAGAGAGAGAGAGAGAGAGAGGCAGAGAGAGAGGAGAAAGAGAGAATGGGTAGTGAGGGAAAGAGAAAAGGAGGGAGGGAGGGAGAAAGGAAGAGAGAGAGAAGGAGAGAGAGAAACTTGCCAATGAATGATGGCAATATATCAAGAAGGGACCCAACAATTGCAACATGATGGGAATAAATGTGTAATCTCCCCAAATAACTGCTTTAATATTAGGGGGGACACTGTTGCTTAGGGGTGGCCAGGTGGTTCAGCAAGTAAGAGCACTGGCCCCAGTGTCAGGATGACCTGGGGATCAAATCCGGGCTCAGATACTTAGCACCACACCCAGAAATAACTGGTTGTGTAACCTTGAGCAAGTTACTTAACCCCAATTGCTTAAAAAATGAGACTATGGGAAGCACAAACTTGGGGTGAACTCCCATTCCAATAACTTCCAATACGTGTAAAAAAATGACCATAAACAAAATTTACAGCTACAGAACCCACAAAGTGACAGAGAGAAAAAAAATCTCCCACTGAAGGCAGCCTGGCTGGCTGACAGGAAGGGTATAACTAACTAAGCTGGGAGATGAGCACAGTCCCACATGAGCCATGTGGTTCTGGCCTCAAGGTGGCCCCAACCAATGGTGGCTGGAGCAGACTTCAGGAGAGTGAATCAACAGCAGCTGTGGCAGTTTCCAAACTTCTCAACCCATAAATCCCAAAGAAAAAGGTTAGTGTGGAACTTTGTTTGAACAGTGGCGGGGGAGGGGGGGTACTGAATAGCACAATCCAGCCCCTGTACCCAAGGTGAAAGGTGATGGAGGCGGCTGCAGCTGCTACTTCGGGGCTGCTTCTGGAGTTCCTGGCCTGCAGATTAAATGGGGATCAATTGCCCATTCAGAAGATACTTGCACTTGCTTTAACCTGCTTGGATCTGGATCATGGACTTGGTGAGTGGTCCTAAGGGTGTGTGGCCAGTGTGCCAGAGCTTGTGGGGGCTATAGAGAGGGCACTTTCCTAATAGTTCCAGCAGCTGCAAAAAACAAAAAACAAAAAACCCCAGCAATTTGGGAAAAAGCTCTGTCCATTCTGGAAGCAGAGTTCTACCATGGCAAAGAGCTCAAAAGTCAAGTAATTGGCTGAAAATATGAGCAAGCAGAGGGAGCACAAACAGACCACAAAATCCTTTTTTTTGGGGGGGAAAAAGGATCAAAGTGTGGAATGGGAGGAAGACAATAAAATTAGAACTGTATCAAAAGCTTCCAAGTAAAATATGAATTGGTTATAGGCCACAGAGGAGCTCAAGAAGGATTTTGAAAATCAAGTAAGAGAAGCGAAGGAAAAATTGGGAAGAGAAATGAGAATGTTGCAAGAAAAACATGAAAAGCAAGTCAACCGTCTGCTAAAGGAGACCCACCTCCCAAAAGAAATACTGAAGAAAATAACACCTTCAAAATAGACTGACTCGAATGGCAAAAGAGGCCCAAAAAGCCAATGAGGAAAAGAATGCCTTAAAAAGTCAAATTTGCCAGATGGAAAAGAATTTCAAAAACAGAAGAGAATAATTCCTTCAAATTTAGATTGGATCAACTGGAAGATAATGGGTTTATGAGAAATGAAGATGCTATAAAAGAGATCCAAACAAACGAGAAAACAGAAGGCAATGTGAAATATCTCATTGGAAAAACCACTGACCTGGAAAACAGATCCAGTAGAGATAATTTAAAAGTTTTGGGGCTACCTAAAAGCCATGATAACAAAAGAGAAAAAAAATGCCCTGATATTCTAGAACCAGAGGGCAAAATAGAAATTGATAGCATTTACCTATCACTTCTTGAAAATGATCCCAAAAAGAAAACTCCTAGGAATATAATAGCAAAATTCCAGAGTCCGCAGGTCAAGGAGAAAATGCTACAAGCAGTAAGGAAGAACCAATTTGAGTATTGTGGAGACACAATCAGGATAACACAAGATCTAGCAGCTTGTACATTAATGGATCAATGGGCTTGGTATGTGATATTCGGGAGGACAAAGGAGACAGGACTAAAACCAAGAATCACCTATCCAGCAAAATTGAATATAATGTTTCAGGGGAAAATATGGTCATTCAATGAAATAGAGGATTTTTAAGCATTCTGGAAAAAGAAATCATAAGAAACTTATTAAAGTTTAACTATTTAAATTCCGACATGGAAAAATTATAATTGTAACTCATAAGACTTTTCTCAGTATGAGGATAATTGAAGGGAATATATATGTCCGTGTGTGTATATATATGTATATGCATGTATATATATACATGCATATATGTATGTATGTGAGGGTGCATATGTATATAAACATATATGTCAGTTTGGGAATATGTATATACATGTATACATAGAGAGAGGGCACAGGATGAGTTGAATATGAAGGGATAATATCTAAAAAATAAAATTAATAGATGAGAGAGGAATTTATTGGGATAAGGAGAAAGGGAGAGATAGATCAGGGTAAATTATCTCATAAAAAATAGGTAAGAGAAAACTGTTACAATGGAGGGGAAGATCAGGAAGTTGAAGGGGAATGGGACAACTTTACTCTCATTGAATTTGGCTTAAGGAGGGAAAAACATACACACTCAATTGGGTATCTTAGCATACAGGCAAATAGGAGTGAAGGGGATAACAAGGGGGGGCATTATAGAAGGGAGGACAGATTGGGGGAGAAGGTAGTTAGAAGCAAAGACTTTTGAAAAGGTATAGGGTCAAAGGAGAAAATTGAGTAAGTGGGGAACAGGATAGTATGGAGGGAAAATTAGTTAGTCATTCACAATATAAGTACTATGGAAATGTTTTGTGTAACTAGATATGTACAACTTATATTAAATTGTTTCTCTTCCCAGTGGGGGTGGGTGAGGAGGGAAGAAGGCAAAGAATCTGGACCTCAAAATTTTAAAAACAAATGCTTATGAAACATGTTTGTTTGTTTGTTTTTACATGCTACTGGGAAATAAGATACACAGGCACTGGAATATAGAAGTCCATTTTGCCCTACTAGAAAGTTAGGGGTGGGGTGGGGGAGGCTAAAAGAGAGAAAAAATTGGGGAAGGAGTATTCAGTAGGCTTGCTATTTTCAGGTTGTGGGGTAGGGGGAAGACAGAGAGAAAGATTTGTAACTCAAAATCTTGTGGAAATGAAAGTTGAAAACTAAAAATAAATAAATAAATTGGGAAAAAAGTTAATGAGACTCATAGGATATATAAATATATCTATTTAAATTATTTACTCATGCTTAGATTCTTGAATATTTGATAACAAAACCCTTTAAAGTACTCAAATGGAATGTGTGTGGGTGCACATGTGTTTATGTGCATGGAAGTAGAGTACTAATGGAAGTAGTACTAATGGAAGTATTAATGGAAGAAGTACTAATGGAAGTATTATGTAATGGAAGTAGAGACTAAATGATGACTTGTTGGGTATGTTGTAGTTGGAATTTATTTTGCTTATGGGTTAGACTGAATCACCACCAATGTCCCTTCCAAAGCTCAAATTCTATGATTTTGATTGATTATTTAGTGTAAATCTTCATTTTCTTATAATCATAGGAACTTTAAATTTTTAAGGCATTTCAGAGGCTATCAAACAACATCAAAATTTCTCTACAATGTTTCCAGAAAACTGACAATCCAACTCTTCGTTTTCAATCCTCCATTATGGAGAAATATGTTCTGAATCTGACCGTACTATTTTCCAAAAGATCTAGTTAGTAATATTTTTGTTATGTTAAGCAAAACTCATGCCCCTCCCATTTCTACCACCTGATTCTCTTAAGCTAACTAAAATATGGCTAATCACACTTCTACATGAATTATCCCATGAACCGCCCAAACAATCCTAAGAATGTTTGATATCATTTTAGAATTATTGAGTTCTTTGCCATTTTGCACTTAGAAGGGTCATTATGTTGCTTTCTCTTTAAAAAGCAAAGAAGATAGATTTAACTTCCTAATAATTTTTAGTAGATTTTTTTCTCAACCCTACCCAACCCATTTTCTAATAAAATCTCACTTTTATCCTGTCTTGCCTGGATTCCAGAAATGAAAGAGTGGTTAAAACAAGGTTTTCTGACTACCCTCTTATCTAAAACAATTCTCCTCCTTGGGTATTTATTCCCTCTAGGTCTATGATTAGAATTTTTCTTAAAAAGAATAACAAATTCCATGAGAAATTAAAAGGCAAAAGTGAGTGACTGGGTTTTAAGAATTGTGCTCCATGCCCAGGCAACAAATGAGAGATTACATTTATGCTTCCTTAAAAGAAATCAATTACTCCATAAATTTTGTTTCTCTTCTTTCCCCTAAAATGTTTAAGAAGAAGCTATAACAATAGAATCCCATCAGGGGACTTTGCCAAGAAGTATGCTGAGCATAAACTCAGCAGGTTGAACTTGAGGAGGAGGAGAAATACAGATGGGAGATTAAAAGATGTTCTCATCAAAAGAGCTTTCTTGATAAAGCAGCAAGCCCACCCCAGGAGCTTGTCTACCAGGGCACATTTACTAGTAGTCTCATGCCAAATCTTCTCTTGCAGATGCTTCTTTACTTCTGTCACTTTTGGAATCCTCCCTCTTCATTAGTACCTAATTAGGATTTGCCCTGCATGGGGTTTTAGATCCATCATTCTACTTTTGGTATTAGTAGGATTTTTATAGAATGGCACTGGAATTAGGTGAATCCAAAAATTGTATGGATTAGTTGTGGGGATAGTGACTGGACCTTTGGTTTCATGGATATACTGGACTCCTGACAAGTTTGCCATCTTTCTGACACTTTTAGTATTAGAGACTTGACTAGAGCTTTGACGTATCAGGGTCATGGAGGGGTCACACAGCTAATTTTTGCCAGAGACAGCCTTAAATTCAGGTTTTACTCATTCCAAGGCCCGCTCTCTATCTACTTTAACATAATAAATTCAGAAGAAGAATTTTTAGACTATTCAAAGTTCATGGGGCAGCATAATAAAATTCAAAGAATACCTAGCTAGTTTTCAGAAGACATAAATTTGAATATCTACTGTCTTTTAGACCTTAAAAAATCACTTACACTATGGAGGTAGTTTAATATAGTCATGCATGGGTATGAAATATGTGATCTTGAGGTCATATGGGTCCCCCTAAGTCCTCAAGTGTGGCCCTTTGACTGCATCCAAATTTCATGGAAGAAATCCTTTTCTTAAGGGTATTCTGTGAAATTTGGATTAATTCAGAGAATGGTTCTTGAGGACCTAGAGGGCCACATGTGGTATGGAGGATGCAGGTTCTCCACCCCTGGTAGTAGAAAGAAACCTGAATAATGTATCAGTTGTTTGTCCAAATAACTGTTGTGTGTCCTTTGTTTTGGAAGAGAAATAATGACATCATGGGGGAATGTCCTGTCTTTCACATGGAGTGGATTTAAGTGAAGTAGAGTTGTCTCACTCTTTTTTCCAGAGACATCAAAATTAAATGGCAATACAAAGTCAAGACGAATGGTGGTAGCCTGGGATGAAGTGGATGACCTTGGTGTCTTCAGTGTCTGATGAAGTGTAATGTTAAAGGAATTTGAAGATTTTTCCTGCCCCTTAATAGGCCTATGTGACTTGCTTTTAGTTCTGACCTAGCTCACATGGAGACAGAGTCTCATGGAACCTGGGCCACATGGAGCTGAGTGTGGGAGAGTTTACCCAGAGAGCATGCGCAGAGAGTGAAAGCAAGGTATAGCAGAGAGAGAGAGGAGAAGCTTGAGTGGACAAAGGGAGGAATTTGCCTAAATGAACTTTTTTGTGGGGAGACCTAACAGAAAGAAGGCTTAAGATGTTGGCTGCACTCCCTCGGTTAGTGATGAGTACCTTGTTAAATCTTACTTCTTGGTATCCTAATGATGTTCCAAATAAATATTTTGGTTTTGCCTTTGAGGAAAAGAGTTTATTATGTTTTGCAAATCTACCCTGGAAACATGCATGCATATTTATAGCGGCTGCTATGGGTATGGCATTGGCGTTACACCAAGCCCTAAACCCTCTACAGAGCCTGCTTCAGGCACTTTCATGGCCATTGAAACAACCTGTTCTCATATGCCTATTCTGCTGGGGAAAGTTTTCACTTGATA
This sequence comes from Petaurus breviceps papuanus, assembly GCF_028583685.1. Classification (NCBI taxonomy): domain Eukaryota; kingdom Metazoa; phylum Chordata; class Mammalia; order Diprotodontia; family Petauridae; genus Petaurus; species Petaurus breviceps. The sequence continues at coordinate 42,932,847 of NW_027185809.1, forward strand.
GGGTTAGACGCCCCTCTAACTCACCCATGGATTTGTGGTCTGTTAGTTATCCTCAGTTCATCTGCTGAGACAGTTTTACTGGGGTGGGGATGCTTGGAGCCATAGGTGAGATTTGGGTGACAGATGAACATCAAAGGTGGTATGACCAATATTTATGCAGCTTTATCAATACAAGGAATTATTGAGGTGTTTCCTGGTTATTCTGTACCTAAACCTATTTTTGTCACAATTATCTGTATATTTTTAGTGAAAATATGTTTTGTTTTTTGCCTCTATTTTCCATATGGTCTCTTCCATATTTGGTTTCACTTTGTGTACAAAGATACAACTATAACAAAATTAATCTCTTTTGATAACTCTCCTCTTACATCCTCTCTAATATCCCAACTGTGATACAGTGTTTGACATTACATACATTCAAATATAAGGATAGGGACTTCACCTATGAATTCTATGGCATAGAGAACTTCTAGGTGAGGAAACTGTCTCCATGCAGCCTCTCTGAAAATTAATTTTAAAGAGTGGTCTAGAGCCAGAAGAGGTTAAATAACTTGCCCAGAGTCACATAGCCAGTAGGTATCAGAGAGAGAAATTGATCTCAGGTCTTCCTACTTTTAAGCCAGATGCTTTATCATGCTATGTCACATATAATGATACATCAAATATTGGCATAGATATTTTGGTTTTCAAAGTACCTTCTCATCTCATCTGATTGTTACAAAAAATGGTCTTGTTAGAATGAAGGACTGGTATCATACCAACTTTACAGATTGAAATACCAAACCAAACCCAAACAAATAAACAAAATGAAAATACACACACACACACACACACACACATACACACAAACCAAAAGCAGAACAAAAACTACAGTGCAAACGGAATTGAATAGTAAAAAAATGATGTAGCTCAAATTGGCATTAGTGATCACTGAAATACAAATTCCTCATTTTCAAAATAGGTAAGAAAAGTGTTATGTCCTTAGTTTGAGAAACCAAAACATTTTGCCTAAGTCACAGCTTTATTTAACTAAAAGAGACAATTTGGGACCATAGAGAAAAGAATATAGGCTTTTGCATATGTACTCCTTCCAAAAACCAAACTCTCCAACCACTGTGTATTTATTCTATCTTTGATCTGATTTAATTTGTTGGATTTCATTTTATTGTGTGCAAAGAATTCTTGAAGAAATAGAATTCCCTTTATATTAAAAAGAATGTACCTTTATATTAAAAGGATGTTTATTCTAAGGTAATTAAATAATATATTTTTTGTGCTTCCAAAAAGTAATCTAGAAAGATTCCTTACCCAATCATTGGAGAAAAACTCTAAATATGTCCAGAAATAGCCAAATCTACACTAATGTACATAATATGAGGGCAGAGATTCTCTTGATTCATGGCCAGTTACTTATAGGCTACTTCAAACTTAAAGACTGAGTATTTGTAACAATTTAAAAAAAGAACACCAATCAGGCTGTTTTCCTACATAGTTATAAACAAGAATCAGTCCCAAAAGTCTACCAAGATTGCCAGCTCTATCCAGTAATAGTTAGGGGGAAGAGTCAACAACATGATCCCAGACCACATTTCTTTCTTTTGAAGCCCAAAGATAAGAAAAGATAGATAGCACATGATTCTACCTTTAAATATTTTAGTTAATCATGGTGAAGGGATCTTATGAAGAGAGCAGAACTAGGAACAGTATTTGGAAGGCACAGGAAGGCAGTTGTTTTGTTAATAGAAGAAAGATTATTTAAGAATAAAAGTTATCCAACAACATAATTTTAAGATAATCTTCTCCCTATCACTAGAAGTATAAGCAGATAAACAAGTAAAGCGACTTCAAAATGAATAAACACATCAATCAAAGAAAATTAAGTCAAAATCCTCTGAAAAAATTGAAAGCATTACAAGAAAATTTTCAAGGTACATAGAAACAAATGACAAAGGAACAAATTCAAGACCTTAAAAATAGTTGAGAAGAGAAATTCAAAAGCTGTGTGAAAATATCAAAGACATAAAGACAGAAATTAGTGCTCTTGAGGAAGAAATAAACATTTAAAAAGAAAGTGGAGAATTTAGAACAAGAGATTGACAGGCCCCTAAATAATAGATCATTTGCAAAAGAGAATATCAGAACTGGAATATGAAAATTCACAATCAGAGACAAATTAACGATTGAGACTTGACCTGTGATTTAATGGTATAGAGATCTTCCAGGTGAATAAACTCTCTCCACAAAGTTCATTTTGACACACCTTCTCTTCAACTTATAATCACTGAGCTAGAGCTCTGAAAGGTTAAGTGATTTGCCTAGGATCACACAACCAGAATGTTTTGAAGACAGGAATTGAACCCAAATCCAAGGGTTAATTAGATTGAATCAGACATAGAGCCGTCCAAGGCCAGATCTTTTTTTATCCAGTATGCCATGCTACCTCTAAAAAAAGAAAGAAAGAAAGAAAGAAAGAAAGAAAGAAAGAAAGAAAGAAAGAAAGAAAGAAAGAAAGAAAGAGAGAGAGAGAAAGAGAGAAAGAAAAAAAGAAAGGAAGAAAGAAAGAAAGAAAGAAAGAAAGAAAGAAAGAAAGAAAGAAAGAAAGAAAGAAAGAAAATAAAAGAAACTGAAAAATACATAAAACCAACACATGAGTGCTCTGCAAACAAAAGTCTAAACTGGAAAATGAAATAGAAAAGATAATTTAAGTAATATATCTGAGAGAGAGAGAGAAAGAGAGAGAGAGAGAGAGAGAGAGAGAGA
>NW_027185809.1:42935706-43046174 GCF_028583685.1 Petaurus breviceps papuanus
TCTTTCAGCAATGGTTATGAATCTCTGAATTACTTCTGGTTGAAAATTCAGGGATAACTGAAACAACAAAATTTCAAATGTACTCTTCCCTTGAATTTCTGGAGCCCTCCTTGGTTCCAGTAGTCAGGCTAAATTACTATTATTAAATTGCTAAATTGCTATTGCTTAAAAAGATCCAATTTTGTTTATCTAAGTCATTTTATTAACAGAACCATAATTTTGAGTCTCAAGCCAGTAAAGCAAAGAGCTAGCCTTGAAGTCAGGAAGATCTGTGTTTAAGTCCTTCTGAAACATACTGTTTACAGATATTGAGAAAGTCATTGAACTTCTCAGTTCTATACGAAGTCTTTGACACTTTTAGTTGCAGAAAAAAGTGTTGAGCTGTTTTGTTAGAGGGAGTTTCCTCACCAGTTAAGTTCCTTCTACCAATGAACTTACAAATCCAGTCACTGTCTCTGTTCCACGGCAATTCCCTTTATATTGTAGTCACTGGACAAATCTCTATTTTTTGGTCTATTCTTATTCTCTTAAGGACTCCACTCCTCTTTTGGGGTAAGTCATAGTTAAAAAAGATCCTTTTTTGTTTGCAGAATACTATATTATCTTTACCCATATCATCATAAAACACCATAAGATCAATGCATTTTATTGACTCTGAAATGAAAATTATTCACATTCCTAACAGACAAATAGCATTTTAAAAAATTACTATGATAGAGAACAATTACATTTTTTAGACCAACTATTCTCTCAATCTTCCTGCATAATTCTTTTTTTCCCATACATTTATAATCTAGTGAAATCATCTTTTAATTTTCCTTCCCTTATTGGGCAATTATTTTATTTACAATTATTTGAAGTTGGAACAGGAATACATACCTTCTTTACCTCCCCACACACAAAAATTGCTCTCTACTATTACTTCTGATTTAGAAATAACAGGAGTCCAGTTTGTCATGGTTAAAAGAAAACAACTCCCATTTATATAGCATTTGGAACTTGAAAGTTCCAAACACAGTTTATATATCATACCTAATTTGAACCTAACAATAATATTGGGAAGTAGGTAATAAATGCATAGTTATTCCCATTTTTCAGGTGAATAAATGGAAATTCAGAAGTTATCTTCCTGACCCTCTGATTTGGAAGCTTAATTATGAACTTAAAAAAAATCTTACCTTTGTTTCCATATCACCTTCCTTTCTCAATGTATCCCTTACTTCTCTCAATAATGAACGATGACTTCTAACAAAAAATTAATTAGAGAAAGAAAAGTTCAGCAAAAATCCACCAACACATGTTTGGTTTCCGGTAATGTAGATAATATTCCATATCCATAGTATCCTGTATCTGCAAAAAAAGGAAGATGATGTGTTTCTCTGTTCTACTAGGGAACCAAACATTCCTTATCATTATATAATAATCACCCTTGTTTTGTTTTTGTGTTCTTTCCATTTACTTTTTGTAGTTGTCATTTGTGTGTTTTGCTTTTTTCTGATCAACCTATATATATAATCCCATACTTCTCTGAATTCTTCATATTCTTTATTTCTTACTTTAGAATATATTATGTTGCATTAATGTGCCAAAATTTGTTTACTCCTTCTTCAGTAAATGGATTTTTTTCCTCCCCAGATCTTGGCAATCACATAAAGTACTGTTGTAAATATTTTGGTATATGTGCACTTTTTTCCACCTTACCTCCTTAAGTGATCATGGACTATTGAAGACAATGGGCTTATTCTTCTCCAGTCCTCTATGAGAATGTAATTATTTTAGGTAAGAAAAGGATTTTACTGAGTCTCTGATGAGTTTTGAAAGATTCCCCTGTATATTCCATGGTCTGGCAAAATTCCCACAACTTAATTGCAAACTTTATGCTTAAATACTCTGGGAAGTTTCAACTTCTTTTGCTATTTTGCATGACCACCTACATCAGAGCTGAGTATAATTTTCAATAAACTGCATTCCTAAACAAAAATATTCACCTAAGTGTTATGTCTAACCTTTCATGAAAAAATCTGATATAGTCTATTAGTTAGGCTAGTTGAATATCAGAGTGTAAAAATAATTTGCTAGGAGCAGGTTGATGGTGCAGTGAATAGAGGAACTGGAATCAGGAGCACCTGAGTCCAAATCCAGCCTCAGACACATAGCACTTGCCAGCCATGTGACCTTGGGCAAGTCACTTAACCCCACTTGCCCTGCCCTACCCCCTCCAAAAAGCAAAATAATATTAATTTGCTAGTTGCAAAATATGTTTTTATTATTTTTCCCTATTCTTTATATACTTATTTTGTTTCTGGTTTCAACAACAAATAAATATTAAATGCATGCCATAGTAGGAGAATTATACTAAGAATCTATTCCATGTAGGAATGGCTATTTTTTTCCTCAGTAGGTACTGAAACCAACCTTGCAGAATTGACTTGGAACACTATAACTCTAACTATGACAGAAGCTTACTAATTTTCTAAATAATGGTGTAAAGCAGCACAGAAGGAATCAGAAGCTTTTTCCTTCCTCTCCTGACTAGAAGGCCAAAATGTTTCTCTCTCTCACACACACACACATACACACACACACACCCACACAAGATGCTTTGCTCAGGGCTAACACAGAAGAAGCAAAAGCTGTATTCAATTCAATCAATATTGGTATCCTTGAGAAATATCCTTTTCTCTGGTATAGCTAAGTAAATGTCCTCTTATTAATTATTAGTCTATGAGCATTTCCTTTTGCTCCAAATCTAAATGTGAGACATCAGACTAATCTGAATTATATCCATCTTAAAACTATAGATGATACTCAGCAGAGTTGGATTTGAATGTTTTTGTTGAATTGGTGGAATGGCAATGCATAGTAAGTTGAGGCTTAAGTGGCCTCTCTGCTTCTATTGGTGTTCCTGGAAGTGCTATAAGGCATCCCTTATTACGCAGGTGGATAAAGGGGATAAAGTCTCTTTGGGAATCCAGCAAAAAGAGAGAGATTTAAATGTGCTTTATATCTCTAAAGAACTGTGCCTAGAAGATGAAAGATGCTTTAAACTGTTCTTTGTTGAATTTGAGTTGAAAAAAATATTTTATGGTCACAATGACTAACAGTTGTGGTAGTCCTAGGCCCTCACTAGTGGCTAGATTTTTTTTTTCTAAAGACAAGAAAATTTTCATATGGCCTTTGGAGGTAATTGGGTATTTGTAGCAGCAAGCACCCCAAGTGTCCTCAGGGTTGCTGCCACCACAGGTTCTTGGATCTGCTTTGATAAAGGAAAACAACTCAAAATGGGTTAACAAGCTTACTTTAATCAGTCAGACATATATCGTTTACCTTGTTCAGGGGAAAAAGGTCAGCACCTCGAACTTCAAAGTATACAGGCAGAATTATCAAGACAGAAACAGATCAAGTAGACAGCTTTCCAAACTGTCCAGCCATTACATCCATACCCAATCAACATCTGGGTTTCAACATCTGGGTTTTTCAAAGCCGGGGGGCTCAGGACAACGGCTTCCCAAAATCCATATCAAATCACAGAACACTTCTCAAAGTGAGCCCCCCAAAACAAAGCCTCACATCAGGGCTTATATAGCCTTCTCCTGGCTCAGAGAATGTAACAATCTTTTGGACCCAAGGGCCAATCAAAAAGTATCTACTGAAAAACTAGCCTCCCACCCCAGGCTCCAGGTGTACTTTAGCCTAGGGGCAGAGAAGATCTTTAAAATTTACATTTCCAGGGGCGGCCAGGTAGCACAGTGAGTAAGAGCACCGGCTCCAGTGTTGAGAAGACCTGGAGATCGAATCCCGGGCTCAGACACTCAGCACCACACCCAGAAATAACTGGCCGTGTAACCTTGAGCAAGTTACTTAACGCCGATTGCTTAAAAATAAAAAATAAATAAATAAAAATAAAATAAAATTTACATTTCCATTACATTCGGCCCCAAGATCTTTCATGCCCATAGCATACACAATTTACTTTTGAATTAGCACTAAACATCTCTTAGGTCACATTTTCAAGGTACATAACTAAATTTACCAAAGTGGCCACTGGGCCTTAAACAAACACAAAGTACATACCGTAGAATTATCACTTCAGTTCAAAACAAAAGTTCAAATAAAGTTCTCTGGGGGGGTGGGGAGGTGTCCTTCCTCTCACACAGCTCCAGCCCCTGCTTCCAAGTACAGAGAGGGGGCTGGGAAACAAAACCAACAAGATGGGGTCCCTGGGGATCCAAGGCACTTCATCCCACCCACCATAGTCACAAGTCCATCCTCCCCCTTGGTCCCAAACTGTGGGATGCAGCAAGGAAACACATTCAGTGCCCCTGCTTTGCTGCTCAGTTCTTATCTTTTCCTGTGGCTGAATTCTGAACTCCTGGGTTCCTTCTCCTCCCGCAGGTGGCAGCCGCTCCTGGCTTCTGCCCAGGTCCTGATGCAGGCAGCTCACCATTCCTGCTCTCAGCTCAGCGAAATCTGCATGCAGGCCATTCTTCTCTCCTGGTCCATGGCTCCACAGAGTCACAGCTACCACAACTGGGAAACAAACAATTATCCCAGTCCCCATACTTTCCTTTTACTCTGCAGATCCTGTTCGTGATGCCATTTTGTGGCAGCAAGCACCCCAAAGCGTCCTCAGGGTTGCTGCCAACACCGGTTCTTGGATCTGCTTTGATAAAGGAAAACAACTCAAAATGGGTTAACAAGCTTACTTTAATCAGTCAGACATATATCGTTTACCTTGTTCAGGGGAAAAAGGTCAGCACCCCGAACTTCAAAGTATACAGGCAGAATTATCAAGACAGAAAAAGATCAAGTAGACAGCTTTCCAAACTGTACAGCCATTACATCCATACCCAATCAACATCTGGGTTTCAACATCTGGGTTTTTCAAAGCCAGGGGACTCTCAACAACGGCTTCCCAGAATTCAGATCAAATCACAGAACACTTCTCAAAGTGAGCCCCCCAAAACAAAGCCTCACATCAGGGCTCATATAGCCTTCTCCTGGCTCAGAGAATGTAACAACCTTTTGGACCCACTGGCCAATTAAAAAGTATCTACTGAAAAACAAGCCTTCCATGCCAGGCTCCAGGTGCACTTTAGCCTAGGGGCAGGGAAGATCTTTAAAATTTACATTTCCATTACAGTATTGTGCCACACTGTCTTACTGGAATTCTTTGATGTAAGACACTAGAGAAGGCACTTTAAATGACAATGCATAATTATCTCCAGGAAACTAGAGATTTTCCTGAATTGGGGATATGGACAAATATGGTTGCTCTGGGGAGAATAGGGAGAATTGCATAAATTTTAAAAAGAGTTTAAAAGGAGAAACTATATATGCTTTTTCCTGGGCTATAAATTTATCTCTGGAACTTCCAATGAGGGATCAGCTCACAGTTCAGGTTCTGCAATTGTTTGATAGCTTTAAACCTGAGACAATGTTTAGCCTGGCAATTGGTAGGGCTAGGATAGTATTTGGTTCTGGCATTAGGAGAAACTTCTTGGCACACTGGACTGCATAGGATCCTAGCAGCAGTGGGCAGCAATGTTGACTCCAGTAATATCAGACAATGGCACAATTCTAAGAGCAATGAGCAATGATGTATGCAGTGGTCCTGACACCAGGCAGCAATTAGTCTATTGGGAAAATGTACAGAAACTCAGAGACTATGGAATAGGCACCAATATAGGTTGAGTTAGGCAGTGGTTAAACTTCAGTAGTAGCAAAATGGGCAGTGGTACAAGGCCCCACTGGCAATAGTCATTCACCCCTAGTGAAGTGGGCACTAGCATGGACCTCAACAAAGGCTGACTCAATGTACCCTTTTGGTTACTGTCATCTGAAATATATGTGACACCTTCACCTTGCTGCTAACATGAAACCCAGTAATCCTTGTGCAACTCTGTCATGGAAGCCTTAGAGGACCAAGGGGGTAGAAGTAAGAGAGATGAAAGGCATTGTGGAGAATGGTGATGGGAGAAGAAAAACTTTCCACATTTCCCTATATAAGAAATGAGTGAAGTCTCTCATAAGATTCCTCAAAGGAGAAAAAAAAAATGTTATTCTTTTCTATCCCCTCCACCATCATCACCTCCAGTTCAGGAAATGTGATTTTATCCATCATAAGGACCAGATTATTAAGACTTGTTCATTCTAAAGGAAAGAGGAGAAACCTAGGATTTCTGGTTTTCATTCTTCTCTATATTTACTCTCTCCTCTAGGGAGCCATTGCATTGTTGTGGTGGGGGCTCTTCCCACCCAAAAACTGTTGGGATTTCATGATATGTTGTGGTGGAACCATCTCAAAGAATTCAGTCAGACCAGCTCTAATCCAAATACAGGCATTTATTGAGAGTGACACCTCTCATGAAGCAGGCCAAGTTCTAAGAGGAACCAGCAACTTTAGAGAGAATCAGATGGATTTTTGTAGGGTAAAGATGCTGATTACACAATCAAAATTTACATAGAATATAGGAATATGATTAATAATACAAGGGCAAGAGGAGTTTGTTAAAGGATTCAGTGAAGGAGGAAGGTCCCATCTATAGTTTGGTGGTGAAATATCCTGGTCATGCTGCCCTCCAATTGGCTAGCTAGTCCTGTCTAGTCAAGATGTCAAGATAGTTAAATATTGTGATCTTGTCTTGGGTTAGATGAATGAAGTGATTGTAGTTGAGTACAAGAACACACCTGTTTCTGTGATGAATGGGTCTAGGGCAGTGTCTAGGTAGAGGGAGTAGCTGGGTTCCCATAACATGGACATACCAGCTGTTTCTGTGGGAACTAAGAGTTCAGGGACACACCTGTTGTTGCAGTGAGCAGTGGGGCATATATAAAGAAGTTAGGACATTGGCGTGAGTGCAGGGGGAGGTCGGTAGGTACAGCGGGGCCTATGCAGAAATTAGAATATTGGGGCCAATGGCAGCTTTATTAGGATTCCATCAGCCTCATTTGTTTGTTTGTTTTTTCTTTTCTTTGCTGTCATTCTGGGCTTTTTGTTTGTTTTGCTTTAACCTGCACTGTTTCTTCTCCAATATTTCACAATGTCCCCATGACCAGAGTTGTCCAGAGTTGTCCAGAGTTTCTTTCCCAGTATTTCTCAGTGTCTCTATGACAAGAGTGGTCCAGTAATGTCTCTTAAGTCATTTAATTTGTATTGGGAGGTGCTATAAAAGGTTCTCAGGACCTTGCTTACAAGAGGTAGGCTCAGGTAATATCTTTATTCCAAAAAGACTAGAGTAGTTTAGTTTTTTTTTTACCCTAAAAGATATGAAAACCATTCTTGCGATTAAATTGGTCCAGGAACATAAGCTTGAACCACTGCTATAGTTTATTAGTGACTTAAAGAGAAAAGCATGTCTACAAGGAAGAAAAAGCCACTACCATAGATTTTGACTGGTTGGCTATCTTAACTAAAACAAAGATATAGAATCTATACCCAGATGAAACATCTTCTGCATTAATGCTGAATATTATTTACCTGTTCTGAATTAGTAACTTCCTTTAATTAACAATTAAAATTATTTAACAATTGTTAAATAGTTGATATTTTATTTCATTCTTGTACCAGAGCTAATATTTAGTATGTGTAGAAGCACACCTCGCCCCCGTGTGTGTGCCTGTGTGTGAGACAGACGTACAGACAGACAGAGACAGAGACAAAAATGGAGACAGAGAGGAAGAGACAGAGACAGACACAAAGAGAGAAAGAGACAGGGGGAAGGAGGTAGAGGAAGGGAGGGGGGGAGACAGAGAGAGACAGAGAGAGAGAGACAGAGAGAGACAGAGAGAGACAGACAGACAGACAGACAGACAGAGAGAGAGAGAGAGAGAGAGAGAGAGAGAGAGAGAGAGAGAGAATGAGTGAAGAAAATCAGACATATTGAAGTAAAAAACATTTTACCCTTTTGATAAGGCACTCAAACCAAAGCTGTAAATGTCTAAAGGTCAATGGATGTTCAGTGATTAGTATTTGATAAATTGACTGGCTAAGCTCAATTCTAAGGTGCCTGTGTCCACCTCACATGTTTGACACTAATTGGTCCTGCTGTGGCTCAACAAGGGTCAATGGTTGAAATTGTTTGAGAGAAGGATATCCTTTTTATGCCACAGAAATACTGCAGAGCAAAGTGGTCCATTGTCAAGTAGGTGCTCTAAAAAACTTGCTTCGTTTTCTGAAAAAGATCATTTTAATCTGATTCCTGTATTTGACCTACACTGGCCATGTAACCCTGGGTACTTAACTCTCTTAATATTTCCTCCCTTAGAACACTTTTTTAAATTTAAATTTATTTACTTTTAGTTTACAATATTCAGTTCCACAGTCCCTTGAGTTTCAAGTTTCTCCCCTTCCCTTTCCTCCCTGCTCCCCTCAATGGTGGCATGCAATCAAATATATCATCTCCAAATACCTTCCCAATAAACACTAGTCAAGTTGCAAAGAAGGATTATAACTAGTGGAGTGAACAGTGAGAAAGAAGAAACAAAACAAAAAAGAGAGAGCAAGTAGTTTGCTTCAGTCTGCATTCAGACTCTGCATCTCTTTCTCTGGATGTGGTTATCCCTTTCAATCATGAGTCTTTTGGAGTTGTCATAACCTTGCATTGCTGAGAGGAGCCCAGTCTATCAAGGTTAGTCATCAAATATACAATGAGTCTGTAATTAGGTACAGATTTTTCCTGGTTGTGATCTTCTCACTCAACATAAGTTCATATAAGTCTCTCCAAGTTATTATGAGGTCCATCTGCTCCTCGTTTCTTATAGCACAATAGCATTCCATTGCATTCATATACCAAAACATATTTAGCCATTCCCCAATTGATGGGCATTACCTTGATTTCCAATTCTTTGCCATCACAAAAAGAGCTGCTATAAATATTTTTGTACATATGGGTCTTCCTCCCACTTCTATGATCTCTTTGGGATGCAACCCTAGAAGTGGTATTGGTGGGTCAAAGGGTGTGCACTTATTTATAGCCCTTTGGAGATAGTTCCACATTGCCCTCCAGAGCGGTTTAATCAGTTCACAACTCCACCAACAATGTATTAGTGTTCCAGTTTTTCAACATCCTTTCTAGCATTTATCATTTTCCTGTTTTGTCATATTAGTCAATGTGACTGAGATGTGGTGCTTCAGAGTTGTTTTGATTTGCATTTTTGTAATCAATAGTTATTTAGAATTTTTATCATATGATTATAGATACCTTTAATTTCTTTCTCTGAAAACTGCCTGCTCATATTCTTTGACCATTTATCAATTGGGGAATGACTTGCATTCTTATAGATTTGACTCAGTTCTCTGTATATTTTAGAAATGAGACCTTTATCAGAGACATTGGTGGTAAAAATTCTTTCCCAATTTTCCACTTCCCTCTTAATCTTGGTTACGTTGGCGTTATTTGTACTGATAATGTTCAATTTAATGTAATCAAGATTATCCATTTTGCATTTCATAATGCTCTCTAACTCATGTTTGGTCATAAAATCTTCCCTTCTCCATAAATCTGACAGATAAACTATTACTTGCTCTCCCATATTGCTTACAATATCAGCCTTTATACCTAGATTGGGCACCCATTTAGATTTTATTTTGGTATACAGTGTAAGATATTGGTCTATGCCCAATTTCTGCCATACTATGTTACAGTTTTCCCAGGAGTTTTTCTCAACTAGTGAGTTCTTATTTGGGTTTATCAAACAGTAGATTACTATAGTCATTGACTACTCTGTCTTGTGTACATAATCTATTCCACTGATGCACTACTCTATTCCTCAACCTGTACCAAATAGTTTGATGACTGCGGCTTTATAATACAGAATAAAATCTGTATGGCTAAGTCACCTTCCCTAGCATTTCTTTTCTTTAATTCCCTTCATATTCTGGACCTTTTATTCTTCCAAATGAACTTTTTACTATATTTTCTAGCTCTAGAAAATAATTTTTGGTAGATTGATTGGTATGGCACTAAATATGTAATTTAATTTAGCTAAAATTGTCATTTTTACTATATTATCTCAAGCTAGCCATGAGCAATTGACATTTTTTCAATTACTTAGATCTAACTTTATTTGTGGGAAAAGTGTTCATATTGGTCCTGGGTTTGTTTTGGCAAGTAGATTCCCAAATATTTTATAATGTCCACAGAAATTTTAAATGTAATTTCTCTTTCTATCTCCTCCTATTGAATTTCATTAGAAATATGTAGTAATACTGAGGATTTAAATTGGTCCGTTCTATAGCCTGCAACATTGCCAAATTTATTTACTATTTCAATTAGTTTTTTTTAATTTGATTTTCTAGGATTCTCTAAGTATATCATCATACAATCTGCAAAGAATGATGGCTTGGACTCTTCTTTGCCTAATTTGATTCCTTCAATTTCTTTTTTTCTCTTATTGCTATAGCTAACATTTCTAGCACCAAATTGAATAAGAGGGGATATAGTAGCCATCTTTGTTTCACCCGTGATCTTATTGGAAATGCTTCTAGCTTATCTCTATTACATATAATACTTGCTGATGGTTTTAGATAGATGCTATTTATTATTTTATGGAAGACTACATTTATTCTATACTTTTTAGTGTTTTAAATAGGGATTTGTGTTCTATTTTGTCAGAAGCCTTTTCTGCAACTCTTAAGATAATTATATGGTTTCTACTAGTTTTGTTGTTGATATGACCAATGATACTGTTAGTTTTCCTAATATTGAACCATCCTTGCATTCCTGGAATAAATTGTACCTGATTTATTTTTGTGATATTTTGTATTATTCTCGTAGTATTTTTGCTAAGAATTTGGTAGGACTCCTTCTTCTCCAATTTTCCCAAATACTTTGTAAAGTATTGGAATCAAGTGTTCTTTAAATCTTTGATAAAATTCACTAGTAAATCCATCTGGCCCTTGAGATTTTTTCCTAGGGAGTTCATTGATGGCTTGTTCAATTCCTTTTTCTGAGAGAGTGTTATTTACTTAATTTGTTTCCTCTTCAATTAATCTGGGGAACTCATATTTTTCTAAGTATTCATCCATTTCACTAAGATTTTAAAATTTATGGGCATAAATTTGGGCAAAATAATTCCTAATTATTGTTTTTATTTCCTTCTCATTGGAGGCAGATTCACGCTTTTCATTTTTGACACTCGTAATTTGGTTTTCTTATTTTTTTTTATCATATTGACTAACAGTCTATCATTTTTTTTCATAAAACCAGCTCTTAGTTTTCCTTATTAATTCAATAGTTTTCTTAATTTCAATTTTGTTAATCTCTCCTTTGTTTTTCAGTATTTCTAATTTAATATTTAATTAGGGATTTCAAATTTGTTCTTTTTCTATCTTTTTCAGTTGCACGCCCAAATTATTGATCTCCATTTTCACTATTTTATCCATGTATGCATTTGGATATATAAAACTTCCCCTAAGAACTGCATCCCATGAGTTTTGGTATTTTATCTCATTTTTGTCATTCTCTTGAATGAAGTTATGATGATTTCTATAATTTCTTGTTTGACCTCCTCATTTTTTAGGATTAAATTATTTAGTTTCCAATTAGTTTTTAGTTTATCTTTTCATGGCCTTTTATAGCATGTGATTTTTATTGCATCATGATCTGAGTATGATTCATTTAATATTTCTTCCTTTCTGCACTGAATTATGAGTTTTTTATGCCCCAATACATGGTCAATTTTTGTGTATGTGCCATGTACCATTGAGAAGAAGGTATATTCCTTTTTATCCCCATTCAGTTTTCTCCAGAGGTCTATCGTATATAACATCTTCAGAATTCTATTCACCTCATTAACTTCTTTCTTGTTTATTTTGAGGTTAGATTTATCAAGTCCAGAGAGGGGGAGATTGAGGTCCCCAACTAGTATAGTTTTCCTATCTATTTCTTCCTCTAATTCCCTTAACTTCTCCTCTAGGAATCTGGATGCAATACCATTTGGTGAATATATGTTAAGTAATGATAATGCTTCATTCTCGATGGTACCTTTTAGCAGGATATAGTTTCCTTCCTTATCTCTTTAATTAGATCTATTTTTATTATTGCTTTATCTGAGATAAGGATTGCTACCCCTGCTTTTTTTTTTTTACTTTAGCTGAAATACATTCTACCCCAGCCTTTTACTTTTACCATGTGTGTATACCTTTGCTTCAAATGTGTTTCTTTTTTCTTTCTTTTTTTTTGGAGGGCAATTGGGATTAAGTGACTTGCCCAAAGTCATATGGCTAGTTTTTGTGTTAAGTGTCTGAGGCAAGATTTGAACTCAGGTCCTCCTGACTCCAATTCTATTCACTGCACCACCTAGCCACTCCAAATGTGTTTCTTGTAGACAGTATATTGTAAGATTTTGTTTCTTAATCCATTCTGCTGTCCACCTTCATTTGAAGGTAGAGTTCATCCCATTCACATTCCAAGTTATGATTACTATCTATGCCTGTCCCTCCATCCTATTCCCTCCCTTGTTTATGTTTTTATTTCTCCCTTCCCCTTTTTAAGAGTTTTCCTTTTGATCACTGCCTCCCTCAGTATTCCCTCCCTATGCACCCTCCTCCCTTTATTAACCCATTCTCCTTACTACTTCCTCCTGCCCTTTTAACCCCCCCCCCCATTTTTCCCTCCTTTCTCCTCCTACTTCCTGTAGGGACCAACAGATAGTTATGCTTAACAAAGTATGTTGTTCCCTCCTTGAACCCAAACCAAAGAGAGTAAATTCATACAATGAAATTTCCCTTTCTTCCTTTCCCTCTACTTTAATGAGTTTTTTGTGTCTTTTCATTTTAGAATTCTATACTTAACTGATTATGATAATCCCTCCTTGAACCAAATCCAATGAGAGTAAGCTCATATAAGATTCATTTCCCTCCCTTCTTTCCCTCTACTATAGTATGATTTTCTTCCTCTTTGTGTGGCATAATTGACCCTTTTCTGCCTCTTAATTTCCTTTTCTCCCATACCAATCCCTTTGTACCCCTCAATAAGGTTTTTATCACCAGATGCGTTAATTTATACCTACACCTTCTATCTATGTATATCCCTTTTAAATGTCACAATAATTATACAATTCTCCATACTGACAGTTATCAGCTTCCCATATAGGGATGTAAACAATTTGCTGTTATTGAATCATAAGTTATGTACATGAGTATGCACATGTATGAATGTTTGTGGGTGTTTTCCTTATTTACCTTTTGATGTCTCTATTGAGTCTTGTATTTGGAGAGTAAACTTTCCGTTGAGCTTTAAATTTTTCATCAGGAAGTTCTGATAGTCCCTTATTTCATTGAATGACCATTTCCTTGCCTGAAAGGTTATGCTCAGTTTGCTAGGTAGTTCATTCTTGGTTGCAGTCCAAGCTGTTTTGCCTTATGAAATTTCATATTCCAATCCCTCTGATCTTTTAATGTAGAAGCAGCTTGGTCCTGTGTGATCCTGACTGTAGTTCCACTCTATTTGAATTGTTTCTTTCTGACTGCTTGCAGTATTTTCTCCTTGATCTTACAATTCTGGAATTTGGCTAAAATATTTCTTGGAGTTTTCAATTTCAGATCTCTTTCAGGTGGTGTCTGGTAAATTCTTTCAATAATTATTTTACCCTCTGATTCTAGCACCTCAGGAATATTTTCTTTGATAATTTCTTGGAGGATATTATCCAGGCTTGTTTTTCATCATGGATTTCCAGTAGACGAATAATTCTTAGATTATCTCTCCTGGATCTGTTCTCCAATTCATTTGTTTTTCAAGGGAGATATTTTACATTTTCTTCTAATTTTTCAAACTTTAGGTTTTGTTTGACTGCCTCTTCATGCACCATAGAATCATTAGCTTCTGTGTGACTGATTCTAATTTTTAGCTCATTATTTTCCTTGGTTAGTTTTTGAAGCTCCTTTCCCATATATTCAGATTTCATTTTTAGGGAAGTATTTTCTCTAGTTATATTTTCAACCTCCCTTCCCAATCACAAATTTTACTTTTTAAGGATTTGTTTTCTTCAGTGAGATTTTGTTTCCATTTTTTGCAATTTCAACAAAAGAAAAAGGTCAGTTTATCTTCTACCTCCCTAATTTGGCTTTTAAAATCCTTTTTGAGCTCTTCCAAGAATGCTCTCTGGCCTTGAGACTAGTTCATATTTCCTTCTATGGTCTCAGGTGTGGGTATAGATTCCATGCTGTCTCCTTGTTATTTGGTTCTTCACCCTCACAATAATAGGATTCAATCGTCTTTTGTTTTGCTTTAGTCTCTTGCTTCTGGCCCATTGTGATTTCCTATTCCCTGGCTTTTAAAGTGGATTTCTGCTTCTGGGGTACAGAGGTCTCTGACCCATGCTTCTCAAGCTGGGAGCTAGGGGTCTGGTTGTTGACTTTGTGAGTTGTAGCCTCTGGGTGTCTAGACTGAGGCCAAGCCCAGGACTTTCAATCCTTCCCCTGGGTTATGCTGAGGCTCACAGAGTAACCTGTGGGGGAGGGGTATCTAGCCACTTCATGTTTCTGGCTCTGTGCCCCTGAGCTAGAGCTCAGACAGGCTCAGCAGCTGGTGGCCTGCCATGCTGGTGTCTACAGATTTCCTTGATTGTGTTAAGACACACCTGGGTTTCTGCTGGCTTCCCTCCCCCCCCCCCCCCAGGCTTCTGGATCTCCCACTGGTTAGCTGAGATGGGGCTTGTTGGGATATTCCCCACTGTTCCCTTCAGGTTCAGCATAGCCTCAGTCACACACTTCCTCCAAGACTCCCAAGCTGGCTGCTTCTTCCACTATTTCAGGATTTTACACAGGGGCAATAATCTCTGGGTTTTTTGAGTCAGGGATGGAGATTAGAATAGCTAGGGTTTACTTCGCAGAATTGGCTCCCAGAAGTTTAGGTAGGTGATTTTTAAACATCCAGGCTGTGGGTTGATAGCCCCAGGAGAAGCTGCTCTTGCTGCCATGGGCCCTGTGTTTGTCTCTTACCCAGCTCAGACAGAACCTCTATCCTGTGGTGCCAAGGTCTGAAAATCACCCTTATGGTTGGTGAATCTGCTGGCCAGGGCTCTCTCTGACTCCATTGTGGTCTGGTCTCAGGTCTGAGCTGGTGCAGCCCCAGCATACTCTGCATTCCCCCTGTCCAGTCCTACATGCACACTTTCCTGGACTGGGAATCTGCCAATACTCCATCTCCCAATGGATGCTGTCACTCTACAATCTGTTCAGATTCACTATTTAGAGTTTACTGGGGGAATTCATGGAAGAGTTCAGGTTTCACTCTGCTATCTTGGCTCCCCCTCCCTTAGAACTCTTTATACCAAGGAAATTACAGTTCTGGTCCCAAATTAATAAATAAAATTCCCCTTCATGGACCCTTCATCTTATTCAAACTAGCTCCTGAACAATGTATTCTATATCCTTAGTGCATTGATTGTGTTCTCTTTTCATTTCCATCCCATATGCCTTACTTTCTTTCAAGTTCAATTTTAGGTTTGCCCTTTTTTAAATGAGAAAATATTTGTCAAAGGGCATAATATTTATAAAGTGCTTAGACCAGTGCCTGGCAGACAGTAGGAGCTTAAAAGAATGCTCGTCTCCTTCCTTATATTTATCTGTTCAACTTTGGTATTCCTCCAGCAGAATACACACTCCTTTAGTGCAGAGTCTTACTTTTTTTTTCAATTGTCTTACTATATCCAGGGCTTAGAACAAAGCTTTGCACGCATGCTTCTTGAGGGTAGGGACTATTTTGACTTCATTGGTATTCATATAATATGCACATAATAAATGTGTATTGACTGACTAGCTGATATAGTAGCTATTTGATCAGTGATGGTTGAATTGGTTTGTTGAAAAAGAAAAGGCAAAAAAATTGGAAAGATGGGGTATGTTGTTCCTTTTAGATGTGACAGGAACCAAGAATTGATGAAAAAGTAGCTAGTTGAATTTAATGTCATATAACTAGAGGCAATGAACCAAAGAATGATAGCTTTAGAGTCAGGGGAAATTTCCAGGCCATCAGTCCGACCATCTCCATTTACAGAGGAGGAAAGTGGAATACAAAGGGTTTAGTGACTTGTTGAAGTGTCTAAGATTGAACATGAACCCAGATCTTCCTAATTCCAAGTCCAGTGCCTTATTTAATATCCATCCTCCCTCTCAGTGGGAAACTAATAGAGAAACAGGTCCAGATGAAATAGAATAGAACTAAGAAACCACTTAGTAGTATTGTATAAATCAGGGACACTGAGTCTGCAGTGTAGTAGCCTCTAAACCCCAAACAAAGACAAATAGGTAGTTGAGAGGCTTGGTATAAATAATTAGAGAGAGAGCACAAAAGTTAATGGTCTCAGTATGTGGGGCTTCTGGATTGTTGCAAATGGTGTATGAAATAGAGACAGTTGTGTCTGATGTTAAGGCGGGAGCATGAGAGTCAAGATCCCCGAATTTAATTCCCAGCTCTGCCACTTACTCTGTGACCTTATAACCTTTCAGATAAAGAGATTGCAGGAAACGGGTGGCATGGATGTCTATTAAAGGGAAACTGTGAATCTCATTGTCAAAGCTACACAAAAGTCTTATCTAATTTGAACCTTTCAACAGCAGGCAAAGAAAGAATGTAAGGCAGCATAATTTTCTTATGCAATTTTGCTTATCGCCTTTGCAATGACTATGGTACTTTACATGCCTTGACCCAGAAAAGCACAGAATATATCTAAGCCCATGCCAGACTTTTCACAGAGAGGAAAGGGCTTTTGTATCAGGAAAACTAGTTTGGAACACCAGCTCTAACACTTGCTTACCTTTGTGAATTTGGATGAATGTCATTCCATCATCTCCCTGATGCCATGGTCCTCTTCAAGAACCAAGGACAAACCACACACACACACACACACACACAGGTTGCACAGTGGATAGAGTTCCAGGCCTGGAGTCAAGAAGACTCCTCTTCCTGAATTCAAATCTGGCCTCAGACACTTACTAGTTGTGTGACCCTGGGCAAATCATTTAACCCTGTTTGCCTCAGTTTCCTCATTTGCAAAATGAATTGGAGAAGGAAATGGTAAACCATTCCAGTATTTCTACTAAGAAAAGGTCAAATGAGGCTATGAAGAGTTGGACAGGACTGAATAAAGACAAAGGAAAATAACAATGACAATGGAATCTCAACTTTGTCATCTGTAAAAAGGGAACAATAGCGCTGATATTTTCTATGTAAGAGGATTGTTGAGAAAATAAAAGAAAATGCACATGAAAAGTGTTTTGTTAACTGTTATATTGATAGACATATTCCATTAATAGTAAATTACATCATTAATGCTAATAAAATAGTGAAGATGGTGAAAATATACAGTTTTCCTTGCAATTTAAGTTTTTCAGTGTCAGAAAATATCTAAATTAGTGTTATATAAAAACAGTCATTTTATGAATATTATTATTATAGCTAATGCCACTATAATTAGTTTGACAAAATTCTTCATAATTATTATGTTATCTTCACTACAGCCTGAGGAAATAGGTGCTTTTATTATCCCCATTTTATAGATGAGGTAATTGAAGCAAACAGGTTAAAAGACTTGTCCAAAGTCACACAGCTAGTAAGTATGTGAGTTGTTTCAACTCAGTCCTTCCTGACAAGAGGTCCAGATCTCTTTCCATCATCTATTTATTTAATTTTTGGAGAGACCTGTGATTTTCTTGCTGTAAGATACTCGGAGGAAGGAAATTCCCTCCACCACTGAACACTAGCTCTTGCTTTGGAACATATTGTCTTACAGTGCTTGTTGGGGGCTCTGAGAATTTTAGTGACTTAACACAGGTCACAAAGTACTTGTTAAATGCTTGTCTTGAACAAAAATCTTCCTGATTCTATCCTGCCTCTCTATGTGTTAAATAATTTATTTAAAAACAGATAATACAGCTTTTACTTTGATTAAAACCATTAGAGGGACAACTAGAAGTGTTATGTCAAACTTAAAGTTCTAATAAAATAATAAAGGTGAGCTTTTTTCCTGAAGGTTTTTATACCTATTACTGCAACTCCGTTAACTGTTTAGAACATTAAAAACACAGCCTACACAAAAGTATAGTGAGAAATGCTCAAAGACCCATTATGAAACTACAGCAGAATTCCAAAAATCTAATATGGTTCCTGTCTTTGCTGCAAAAATGCAGTTTATCTCAGCAATTAGTGGTAAGGGATACTGTAAATTAAATCAATCTGGCATTTATAGCAAGTTAACATTCTTCTCACTGCTGTTTTCCACCTGTGGTCAGTGGGCTCTTTGAAGGCAGTTTGCCATGCATTGTAATAAAAGGAAATCACACTTTGATTCACATTTTAAATACATAGAACACTACTAAAACTGTCAGTATTTAGCATTGGGTTGTTGCTGTTTTTTTTTGTTGTTGTTGTTGTTTTAAGAGACACAGGTGATTGTGTTTATTTTTGTCTTTAAATGCAATACAGGGCTGCTATGTCTTTGCTATCTGAGGTATCATATTATGGGAAAAGGGTGCTGAACAAATAGTCAGGTGACCAAAACCTTGTAACATCTTTGAGCCCCTCTTTCCTCATCTGTAAAAAGAGGTGAGTAAATCTGGCCCTTTGACCTCCACAAGGTTGATATAAGCAAGAGTTTTGTCAATCTTAAAGTGTTCTATTTATTGAGAGCTATTTATTTAATCCAGAAAATATTATCTAAGTACCTAAAAAACCCAGACCACACAGGTTAGTATTGAGGATTATGTTTGAGCTCTAGTCTTCCTGACTCCAGGCCTAGTGTTC
Organism: Petaurus breviceps papuanus; assembly: GCF_028583685.1. Taxonomy (NCBI): domain Eukaryota; kingdom Metazoa; phylum Chordata; class Mammalia; order Diprotodontia; family Petauridae; genus Petaurus; species Petaurus breviceps. The sequence continues at coordinate 42,954,453 of NW_027185809.1, forward strand.
TATTTGTTGTGACACCTATTTGTTTAATTTTTTTTTAAAGCAATCGGGGTTAAGTAACTTGCTCAAGGTTACACAGCTAGGTGTTTCTGGGTGGGTGCTAAGTGTTGGAGCCCGGATTCGATCCCCAGGTCATCCAGACACTGGAGCCGGTGCTCTTACTCGCTGTGCTACCTGGGCATCCCATTTGTTTAATTTTTTGACCCAGATCTGTGATTGGGGAAGGATAAGGTTAAGGATAAGGATAAGGATTGGGGAAGGATAAGGATAAGCACTAACAAAGGTAAAATATAATCCAAGATGTTTATTGGTATTAGTTCCATTCTACTAATAAATAGCCTCATTACATTGATCAGTTTGCTTCTGGCCCTCAGTGTCTTCACCTCTAAAAAGGGGAGAGAACTAAAAGATGATTAATGTCCATGCCAATTCTAATGTTTTATATTCCTAAATTACAAAAGCATTTAAGTCTGTATAATACAAATATAGAGGTAAGCAGGTATGTGGTGAATAATTAGTAAAGTGGGGAAAAATTACGGTAATTAATAAGGCTGAAGTAATCTGTTGAATTAGTGTAGAAAGGTTTTATAAAAGGGATGGGTTTTGAGGAAACATTCAAAGAAATGGTTAAGCATACAATAATTGTGGGGGATTTTGCAACTAATCAGGCTAGAGGAAGGGTCACAATTGGAAAAACGCATGGAGAATCAGGTTTACTCTTGCTAAAGACTATAATTGGATGCACAAATACCGTGACTACAGTGTGAGTTTAATTATTAGTGATGCTGCTGCTCAGTTATGTCATTCTTTCAGTAATGAGACTCAGTCAATTACCAAGTATTTATTATGTTCTTACTATGTGCCAGTTACACTGTTAAGCCATGAGCCTATAAAAGACGGCAAAAAGGGTCTTTTTCTTCAGGTAGTATATGTGCAAGACATTGTTCTAGGCCCTGGAGATAAAAACACAAAAGATGTGCTGGCAATCCCATGCTCATTTGATCCATTATATACTCTATCTAGTATCAAGTGGTGTTGGGGGAAGCATTGTATGACTCAGTGCAATTCAGTAAACATTTATTAAGTGCCTATTATGTGCCAGGCACTGTAGTTTTCAGGATACAAATCCCTCTAACACCTAGTTCTAACCTTTTTATAGGTGTAAGTACTTAACACTGTTAATTTATGATAAGGATTTTAACCTAGGACCTATACATTTTTTTTTTAATTTTTCAATGACTGTATTTTTTTTTAAGCAATAGGGGTTAAGTAACTTGCTCAAGGTTACATGGTCAGTTATTTCTGGGTGTGGTGCTAAGTATCTGAGCCCAGATTTGATCACCAGGTCATCCCAACTCTGGAGCCGGTGCTCTTACTTACTGAGCCACCTGGCTGCCCCTAAGAAATTGGGGTTAAGTAACTTACTCAAGGTTACACAGCCAGGTGTTTCTGGGTGGGTGCTAAGTGTCTGCACCCGGATTCAATCCCCAGGTCATCCTGACACTGGAGCTGGTGCTCTTACTCTCTGTGCTACCTGGCCTCCCCAACTGTATTTCAATATAATTCAATTTCTTTGTAACCTTCTATACTTAATTTTATTATTTCTTTTAAATCTTATTTATTTTATTCTGAACTTAAGAAAAAAACAAGCATTTCCATAGCATAGAACACAAAATAAAAGATGATTGTACATGAAACTGCAAATCTATTATGTACAACTTGCTATTCCTTTTTAATGCATATTAAACACAAATATATAAACATATATATTAAATATATAATAAAATGTAACTCTTTTTCCCCTTTTATTTCCCCCCACCCACCACAAAGATAGCTACTATTAGACATGTATGTGTGTGTATGTGTAAAACCATTCTATATATCTTTCTATTTACTTGATTCTTTCTCTGGCTACAGATAGCATCTTCCTTCAAATATTCTTTGTAGTTAATTTGGGTATTTAATATAGTCAAAATGGTTTAATCACTCAAAGTTGTTCTTAAAACAATATTGCTGTTGTGGTATCCATTAACTTGGTTTTGCTTTTATCACTCTTCATGTTTTTGTGCAAGTCTATCCATATTTTTTCTAAGAGCATTGAGCTTATCATTTCTTATAGCACAAGAGTATTTTATCTTGAGTTGTGGTATATGATAGGGAGGGAATTCTAACTGGGTATTTCATTTTATGTGTCTAAAAAAACACATAATAGGAGTCCATAAAGTTAAGAACTCCTGTTCTATGGAGTTCACATGATTTTGTCCAATAGTCTCAGATGAAGGACTAGGAAAACCCCATTCTCCCTGCTTCATGACTCATTCCAAAAGATACTTATTACCTAATCATTGCATAATGGAAACTGTTCAAGAAGCATGACTAATCATATACATTTCTTTTATTCATATACATAGAACTTAAAAAATGTATTATCACAATTACTACGTGTTTTTGTGTCCACTGCTCCTCTAAGGCTTGGGTCTCTTTAACCAATTTTAGGCATATCCAAGTTATTAGACTCAGTAATTAATTCCCCATCAACCACCTACATCTAGGGGTTCTCCCATCAGGACTTAGCAAATGTTGCTAGTACTAGCATTAACAAACTTTTCTGGTGCTAGAGATGACAAAAATCTCTAATGGTTCTCCATACATGGCCTAAGCATCCCCCGTTTTATTTTCCACTCATTGCCTCTGGAGCATTAAATTCAATTCAGTTGGGGAACTCAGGAACCAGGATCTGTTTGAACACCTCTTTTTGTTTGCAGTTCATTTCTTTCAGATTGCTTCTGAGCTATGTGGGGCTCTAAACCATGCTTGCTTCCTATTCATTTCTAATTGAGTGATGGATGTGAGTTAAGGGAAGACTAGGCAATGTGAGGCAAGATCAGGCCAGGTTAGTTGAGAGTTACTCCTCCATATGCCAATTCCATCTTCTCTTTCCTTCACCATTCTTACTAAAATTCTCATGCCAATCCATGAGGTCTCACATCATTTCTTGGCCCTATTCATATGGTCTCAGGTTAATGGGTAGGACTGATGACTTGTTAAATATAACCACTGACTGTTACATCAGTATTAAGAGATAATAAAAAGTAATTAAACACCTGATTTTCCTCAGGACACATGTACTTTAAGAGATAGAAAGAAAAAAAATGGTAAAAGTACTTCACAGTTCAGGTTTAGCTGTTAACCTTATACACAGAGTATAAGAGAAAGAAGAGTTTTCAAGGACGTTGTCTAACATTTTTTTAGCAGATGAGAACACCTTGAAATGCAAAGGGTTTTAGAGACTTACAAGAGGTTACTAAACTGTGCAGTGGAAGAGCAAAGATTCATAATAATACAAAAATTTTTAAGCCTCTTTACAACATAGCATAATGGTCATAGTGTCATCTTTGGATCTAGGAAATAGTCCACGTCATACTGCTGCAACAAACTAGCAATCTGATCATCCATTTAATCTCTCAGTGTCCCCAGGTAACTCTCTGAAGTGGGGCTTCTTAACCTGCGGTCCATGATTCTTCACCTTGGCAGCTAGGTGATACAATGAATAGAGAAAGTTGACTCTGGAGACAGTAAGCCTTGAATTCAAATCTCACTTCCCACACTTCATAACTATGCAAGCCTGGGCAAGTCACTTAATCTCTGCTGTAGTTCCATTAATTCTAGAATAGAATAATAACAGTACTTACTTCTCAGGGTTTCTGTGAAGGTCAAATGAGAAAATATTTGTAAAATGTTTTTCACAGTATCTTGCCAATAGACACAATATTTTTTCAAGCTGGGTTTTAAATTCAGCTCCTCAGAATTTACGTAGAGCTTTCTTTCTCTTGCAAAATCCAATATTAATGAAATCACAATTCTGGTGGGGGGGGAGAGGTGGTGGTGGTGCTGGTGATGGTAGAGCCAAGACAGCAGAGTTAAAGAAGGAACTTGCTTGAGTTCATGCTCCAACCACCTCCAATACCTGTTAAAAAAATGACTTCAAATTTTAGAACTACAGAACCCACAAAATGACAGAGAGAAACTAATCTCCCCCTGAAAGAAGCCTGGCAGGCTGACCAGCTGGGAGCTGATCTCAATCTCATGTGAGCCATACAGGCCCAGACCTGGGGTGGCCCAGACCAACAGCCCAGACTGCCCAAAGCAGACTTGAGGAGAGTGAATCACCATCAGTGTTAGTGGTTTCCAGACTTCTCAACCCATAAACACCAAAGAGAAAGTAAAACATCAGTGGGGAACCATGTTGATCCTGGGATAGAGAAGAGCTCAGACTGGCCCTTGCCCCTGGGTGGAGAGGTGGAGTCACATGGCTGGCTCCAGAGCTTCTGGGCTGCATATTGTAAGCAGAACAAGAGACCATTGAGAGGGTCATCTCTCTTTCTTTGACCTGCCTGGACCTGGGTTACAGTCTTGGGTGGTAGTCGTCTGGTGAGAACCCCAGTGTACCAGTGCTTGTGGTGGGTGCAGAGAGGGTGCCCACCTCATAGCTCTGACAAGAGCTCTGACAACTGTGAAAACCCCAGCATTTTGGGACACAACTCTCTCGACTCTGGAAGCAGAGTTCTACTGTGGCAAAGAGCTCAAAAGTCAAGTGATTGACTAGCAAGGAGAGCAAATACAGGAAGTGAAATCAGATTATAGGATACTTTTTGGGGGACAAAGCATAGAACCAGATGAAGACAACAAAGTCAAAACTTCTGTATCAAGAGCTTCCAAGAAAAATATGAACTGGTTATAGGCCATGGAGGAGCTCAAGAAGGATTTTGAAAATCAAGTAAGAGAAGCAGAGGAAAAATTGGGAAGAGAAAGGAAAATGATACAAGAAAATCATGAAAAGTGAGTCAATAGCCTGACTAAAGAAAATAATAGCATAAAAAATAGACTAACTCAAAAGAGGTTCAAAAATCCAATGAGGGGAAGAAAGCTTTAAAAAGTTGAATTTGTCAGATGGAAAAGAAATTTGAAAAACTCACTGAAGAGAATAATTCCTTCAAAATCATATTGGAGGGAATGGAATCTAATGACTTTATGAGAAATCAAGAAACTATAAAACAGATCCAAACAAATGAAAAAATAGAAGGCAATGTGAAAAATCTCATTGAAAAAACCACTGACCTGGAAAATAGATCCAGGCGAGAGAATTTAACAATTATTGATCTACCTCAAAGTCAGGATCAAAAAAAGAGCCTAGAAATCATACTTCAAGAAACTCTCAAGGAAATTTCCCCTGACATTCTAGAACCAGAGGGCAAATTAGAAATTGAAATAATTCACTGATCACCTCTTGAAAAGAGATCCCCAAAAGAAAACTCTTAGGAATATTATAGCTAAATTCCAGGGTTCCAGGTCAAGGAGAAAATATTACAAGCAACCAGGAAGAAACAATTTGAGTATTGTGGAAACATAATCAGGATAACACAAGATCTAGCAGCTCCTGCATTAAGGGATCTAAGGGCTTAGAATATGATATTTCAGAGGTCAAAGGAGCTAGGATTAATTAGCCAAGCAACACCTACCCAGAAAAACAGTATAATACTTCAGGGGAAAATATGGATATTCAATGAAATACAGGATTTTCAATCATTCTTTATGAGAAGACAATAAGTAAACAGAAAATTTGACTTTCTAACACAAGAAGCAAGAGAAGCATGAGGAGGTAAACAGGAAAAAGAAATCATAAAGAACTTTTTAAAAATTTTACTTTTTACATTCCTACATGGAAAGATGATAATTCTAACTTATAAGACTTTTATCAGTAAGAGGACAGTTGAAGGGAATGTATATGTAAATATATGTATATTTTTATATACATACAAGTATATATATACTTATGTACGTGTATGTATATATACATATAAATATATGTATACATATATCCTATGGGAGGGTGTATGTGTGTATAAATATATGTATGAATGTGTGCATATGTATGTACATGTATACATAGACAGAGGGCACAGGATGAGTGGAATATGAAGGGATGATATCCAAAAAATAAAATTAAGAGGTGAGAGAGGAATTTATTGGGAGGAGAAAGGGAGAGATAGATCAGGGTAAATTATCTCATATAAAAGAGGCAAGACAAAACTGTTACAATGGAGGGGAAGAGCAGGAAGGTGAAAGGGAATGGGTCAAACTTACTCTCATTGAATTTGACTTAAGGAGGGAATAACACACACACTCAACTGGGTATCTTGCTTTACAGGAAAATAGGGGGGAAGAGGATAAGAATGGGTATAATAGAAGGGAAGGCAGACTGGGGGAGAGGGTAGTTAGGAGCAAACGCTTTTGAAAAGCGACAGGGTTAAAGGAGAAAATGGAATAACTGGGAGGCAAGATAGAATGGAGGGAAATATAGCTAGTGTTTCACAATATAATTACTATGGAAATGTTTTGTTTAACTACACATGTACAACCTAAATTGAATTGCCTGTCTTCCAAGTGGAGGTGGGTGAGACGTGAAGAAGGGAAAGAATCTGGAAATCAAAGTTTTAAAAACAAATGTTGAAAAAAATGTTTTTTACATACAATTGGCAGATAAGATATACAGGCACTGGGATATAGAAATCCATCTTGCTCTCCTAGAAAGTTGGGGGTGATGGTGGAGGATATAAGAGAGAATATAATTGGGGAAGTATATTAAGTAGGCTCACTATCTTGGGGTAGGGAGTATGGGAAAGAAGGGGAGAAACTTTGTAACTCAAAATCTTTTGGAAATGAATATTGAAAACTGAAAATAAATAAGTAAATTGCAAAAAAAAATTCACAAATCTAAATCCAAATTAGCCAACTTTTTCAATAGTTCTTTTGTTTAGGAACATGTAATTTCAGAAGGGGCATTATTGAAGGTAATCCCTAGCTTATGATGATGATGATGATGATGATGATGGTGATGATGATGAATATGAGAAATGAGCATATCACAAGCATCTAATCTATTGTATACAAGTGTATCAGCAAGCACCCCATCATCCCCAGGGTGGCTGCCAACATAGGTTCTTGGATCTGCTTTGATAAAGGATAGCAACTTAATATGGGTTAACAAGCTTACTTTAATCAATCAAACATATCAGTTACCTTGTTCAGGGGAAAGTCAGCACCCCGAACTTCAGAGTATACAGACAGAAGTTACAAGAAAACAGAAAAACATATCAAGCAGACAGGCCTGCAAACTGTCCAACTGTTACATCCATACCAAATCACAGTTACCAGAGAGGGAAGCATCAACATCTGGGTTATTCAAAGCGGGGGGCAGGGGGGTGGGGGGGGAAGGGCGGGGGCAGGGCTCTCAACAACGGCTGCCCAGAGTCTCGTCTGGTCAAATCACAGAACACTTCTCAAAGTGAGACCCCAAACAAAGCCTCAAATCAGGGTTTATATAGCCTTCTCCTGGCTCAGAGAATTTAAAAACCTTCTTGACTCACTGGCCAATCACAAAGTATCTCCTGAAAAACAAGCCTCCCACAACAAGCTCCAGGTGCACTTAACCTAGAGTCAGGGAAGATCTTAAAAATTTGCATTCCTATAACAATAAGTAAGTTTTTTGAGAATTCAAGAAACAGAGACTGACACACATTCACGTAGAGATATGCCTGCATATACACAAAAATATATGTACATAAAGAGACTGTTACAAATGCTTCTAACAAGACTTAAGACAAGGAAATATGTATCTCTGTTTGGAGGAATGAGAACAAAAATATATTGTCAATAAACTAACCAGGTGTGACTCCTCACACTAAGGGAATGGATATGTTATACTAGGTAAGAATTAAAGTGTGACTTTTCTCTACACAGTTTTTTTTTTCTTTTCAAGTACAGCTATGCTTCAGATCACAGTCACATGAACCACAAACATGTGAAGCACACTTTTTTTTGATAACAGAAGTTCTTGACTGAGTAGCATAGAGAGAAAATTACCTGCTCAATTTGAGGGAAAGCTGACAATGTGGAAGAGGTAATAAACCACAAGTGACTTTTGTTTTCTCTTTTTGTTTCCTTGAATAAATACTGCAATCCCTTGGCCAGATTCTCAAGGTGATTAGTTATCTTTTTCATGTGAATTCTATATAATTGTAGCCAGAGCTAGCTTTGGCATAAAGTACTTTAGAATTGCAGAAAAAGAAGTGGGAAGGGCCCCAAGGGTTCACTAACCCAAACTATATCTAAACCAGAATCCCTTCTACAATTCCCCAAAAGGTGGTCATCTATCCTCTACATTATAACAGCTAAAGAAGAGAACCCCTGTAGTGCCAAAATGATATTCACAGCACTGAAGGTGACTATGAAAATGCCAGCATATTTCTGAATTGCAAAATATAACAGAGTCTCCATATATAAGACACAAGCAAAACATTTATAGAAGACAGAAGCAAAACAAACACGAGAAAGCCAAATACCAACATAAGAAAACCAAATCCATCATAGCAACAAAGAAGTTAACACACCTTATAACTGCAGGAAGCAACACGATCCCAAAGCCTTCCCACAAACATTGACAACTGTGTCCTTGTCTGTGTCCTCCCCCTCTGTTCTAACTGCTCTGACTCCCAGCTTCCTCTCAGCTGTGCTCTACCCTTCCTGCTCCACCCATTCAACAAACTACTCCCACCACATGCCCCATGTGATTACATTTGGTCTATTAAAAGGCAGGGACAATCTTCAAATACCCAATGCCATTACATCTCTCCTCTTCTTTGCCTCCCCTTGGCTTTTAGGAAGACCATTCCACCTATAAGTATGCAGAGTTTGCAGGAAATAAGGTAACCAACCAGCCTGAATACTTTGGCAGGAAAGTGTTTGCTTTATTTTGTTTTTTTAATTTAAAGAGGTACACAGAAAATGTAAATATGTATTTGTGATTTTTCAGCATCTCTACAGCAAGTCATATTTTTGTCTTTATTAATTTGTTTGTTTACATTTATTTTACAAGATTCAGTTCCACAATACCTTTAGGTTCAAATTTTCTCCTCACCCCTCTTCCCCTCCCCTCCCCCACCATGGCAGCATGCAATCAAGTATAGGATCTGCAAATACTTTCACATTAGACATTAGTCAGGATATAAAGAAGGATTGTAATGGATGGAATGAACAAGGGGAAAGAGGAAACAAAACCAAAGCAGAAAAAGAAGGAGAGCAGGTAGTTTGCTTCAATCTGCATTCAAGCTCTGTTCTTTCTAGTTCTTTCTCTGAATGTAGACATCTCTCTCCATCATGAGTCTTTTGGAGTTATTTTATTACCCTGCATTGCAGAGAAGAGTCCATTCTATCAAAGTCAGTAGTCACACACATGTTGTGTCTGTAGTTGTGTACAAATTTCTACTGGTTCTGCTCTTCTCAGTCAGCATCAGTGCATATAAGCCTCTCCAGGTAAATATGAAGTCCATCTGCTCCTCATTTATTGGAGCAAAATAGTATTCATTACATTCATATATCATGACTTATTTAGCCACTTCCCAATTGATTGGCATCCCCTTAATTTCCAATTCTGTGCCACCACAAAAGCATGGCTGCTTCAGAGCTCCTGCTATGCAGAATGTAGGGGGACAAAATGACCATTCTGAGGGGTAATCGCTCTTCCTTTAACCTGCTTGGATCTGGATTGCTGCTGTGGGTGAAGGTCCTGGGGTGTGTGTGCAGTCTGCCAGAGCATGTGGAAGCTTCAGAAAGGGCAGCCAACTAATACCTCCAGCAGCTGCAAAAAACCCAGTGTTTAGGATAAAACTCCCATTTCTGGTAGCAGAGTTCTACTGTGGCAAAAGGCTCAAAAGTCAAGTAATTGAGTGACAATATGAGCAAGCAAAGGAAGGAAAGTAAATAGAGCAACCCAACATTACATTCCTATTTTGGGGACAAAAATGATCAAAGCATGGAGCAGGAGGAAGAAAGCAAAGTCAGAACTCCTGCATCAAAAGGTTTCAAGAAAAATATGAGTTGGTTGTAGGCCATAGAAGAACTTTAAATGGATTTTGAAAATCAAATAAGAGAAGTGGAGGAAAAATTGGGAAGAGACATGAGAATGATGCAAGAAAATTAAGAAATTTAGAGTCAACAACTTTACTGAAGAAAATAGTACCTTAAAAATAGACTAACTCAGATGGCAAAAGAGGCTCAAAAAGGCAATGAGGAGAAGAATGCCTTAAAAAGCCAAATTTGACAGATGGAAAAAGAATATCAAAAGCTCGGTGAAGAGAATCATTCCTTTAGCATTAGAATGGAGCAAATGGAAGCTAGTGATTTTATGAGAAATCAAGATACTATTAAACAGATCCAAACAAATGAAAAAAAAATAGAAGGCAATGTGAAATATCTAACTCGAAAAACACTGACCTGGAAAATAGATCCAGGAGAGATAATTTTAAAATTACTAGACTACCTGAAAGCCATGATCAAAATAAAAACCTAGAAATCATCCTTCAAGAAATTCTCAAGGAAAATTGCCCTGATGCTGTAGAATCAGAGGGCAAAATAGAAGTTGAAAGAATGCATTAGGAGATAATATTACAAGCAACCAGGAAGAAACAATTTCAATGTTGTGGAAACACAATCAGGATAACTGAGGCACTGGCAGCTTCTACCTTGAGGGATCGAAGGTCGTGGAATATGATATTCCAGAGGTCAAAGGAGCTGGGACTAAAACCAAGAATCACCTACCTAGCCTAATTGAGTATTTTGTTCCAGGGGAGAATATGGTTATTCCATGGAATAGAGGAACATTTAAGCATTCTTGATGACAAAAACAGAGTTGAATAGAAAATTTGACATTCAGATACAAGAAGCAAGAGAAACTTGAGAAGGTAAACAGGGAAAAAAAATCATAAGGAACTTATCACAGTTGAACTACTTATATTCCTACATGGAAAAATGATAATTGTAACTTATTAAACTTTTCTCAGTATGAGAATAGTTGAAAGAAATATATATGTATATATACATGTGTGTGTTTATGTATATGTATACATACATATATATGTCTATATAAGAGGGTATATGGGTATATGAATACATATGTGAGTATGTGTATATATGTCTACAGGTATACATAGACAGAGGGCACAGGACCAATTGAATAGGAAGGGATAATACTTAAAAGTGAAATTAAGAGATGAAGGAAGCATATAATGAGAGGAGATGGGGAGCGAAAAAATTGGGGTAAATTATCTCACATAAAAGAGGCAAGGAAAAATGTTTACAATGGAGGGGAAGAACAGTAAGGCAAAAGCGAATGAGTGAACCTTATTCTCCTTGAATTTGGCTTAAAGAGGGAATGACATACACACTAAAATAGAGTATCTCACCCCGCAGGACAGTAGGGGGGGGATGAAAGGAGAGAAGATGGAAAGGAGGGCAGGCTGGGGAGGAGGGAAGTTGGAAGCACCCATTTTTGAAAAGGGACAGGATCAAAGTAGAGAATAGATGAAGTTGGGGTGGGATAGCATAGAGGGAAATATAGTCAATCTCTCTCAATATATCCACTATGGAAATGTTTTGCATAGCAACACATGTACAACCTATATTGAATTGCTTATCTTCCCAGTGAGGGTGGGTGACAAAGGGGGAAAGGAAAGAATCTGGAATCCAAAGTTTTAAAATAAAATGTTTTAAAATATATATATACATATTATTATTATTATTATTATTATTATTATTATTATTATTTTGCACGTAACTGAGAAATGAGATATATAGGCACTGGGGCATAGAGATCCACCGTGACCTCATGCTAAGTCAAAGGGGAAATGGGGGAATATATGGAAGAGAGAAGATTGGGGGAGGCGATATTCAGTGGGAACAATGTTTTAGGGTGTTGGGTAGGGAAAATTGGGGAGAAATATGTAACTAAAAATCTTGTGGAAATGAATGATGTAAACTAAAAAATTTTTAAAAAGAGAGGAAAAAATTAGTTAGTAAATCATTCTGGCTCTGGAGATTTTTTCCTAGGGAGTTCATTGATAGCCTGTACAATTTCTTTTTCTGAGGTGGGCTTATATAAGTAATTCATTTCCTCTTCATTTAATCTGGGCAACTTATATTTTTTTGTAAATATTCATCCATTTCACTAAGATTGTTAAATTTATGTGTATACAATTTGGCAAAATAATACCTACTGCCCCAAAATAGCAGTCCCACAGGATATCACCTTCTCCAATCTGCTCTCTCCCATATTTTCTCCCATACTCCTTTCAACATTTCCAGTGGATCTCTATGCCCCAGTGCCTGCATATATTATTTCCTAAATACATGTAAAATAGAATTAATAATAGTATATATATTTGAATATTTGATTTTAAAACTTTGAATTCCTGATTCATTCCCTTCCTCCCTTGTCACACACCCTTACTGGGAAGAAAAGCAGTTCAGTATAGGATGTACATGTGAAGCTAATGAAAAACAATCACATAGTAGATATATTGTGAAGGACTGACTATATTTCCCTCCCTCCTATCTCACTTCCCACTTGTTCTATTCTCTACTTTGATCCAGTCCCTTTTCAAATTTGAGTGTTTCTGCCTTCCCTTCCCCCCAGCCTGCCCTCCCTTCCATCATCTGCCCTCTCATCCCCTTCCTCCTTACTCTCCTGGAGGGTGAGAAACCCTATTTAGTGTGTATTTCATTCCGTCCCCAAGCCAAATTCAATGGGAATAAGTTTGACCCATTCCCTTTTGCCTTCCTATTCTTCCTCTACATTGTAACCATTTTCCCTTGCCTCTTCTATATGAGATAGTTTACCCCGTTCTGTCTCTCCCCATCTCCTCTCATTATATTCCTCTCTCAACCCTTAATTTCACCTTTTAAGTATCATGCCTTCCTGTTAAATTGATCCTGTGCCCTCTATCTATGTATACCTGTAAACATATATACATACACATTCACATGTGTATTCATATGCCCACATACCCTCATATGTGTGTGTGTGTGTCCTTCCCTTCTAACCACCTGTAATGGGAATGTAAATTTAAAGATCTTCCCTGCCCCTAGGCTAAAGTGCACCTGGAGCCTGGGGTGGGAGGCTTGTTTTTCAGTAGATACTTCTTGATTGGCCAGTGAGTCAATAATGTTGTTACATTCTCTGAGCCAGGAGATGGCTATATAAGCCCTGATCTGTAGCTTTGTTTTGGGGCTCACTTTGAGAAGTGTTCTGTGATTTGATATGGATTCTGGTAAGCCGTTGTCCAGAGCCCCCTGGCTTTGAAACCCAGATATTGTTTGGTATGGATATAATGGTTGGACAGTTTGGAAATCTGTCTACTTGATCTGTTTCTGTCTTGATAAATCTGTATGTATACTTTCAAGTTCAGGGTGCTGACCTTTTTCCGCCGAACTACGTAAATGTTATATGTTTGACTGATTAAAATAAGCTTGTTAACCCATTTTGAGTTGCTTTCCTTTATCAAAGCAGATCCAAGAACCTGTATTGGCAGCAAACCCTGAGGATGCTGGGGTGCTTGCTGTTACACCCCCCCCTTTTCCTCTTACCCCTCCTACTGTCTATATGTCCCAATATATTTTTATACTTATGGGTGTATGTTATTCTCTCTTTGACCCTAAACCAATGAGAGTTAATTTTTCATTCAGTGCTCCTCTCCCTCCCTATTTCCCTGTATTAATAGGAGTTTTTCTGTCTTTTTATGTTGGGATTTTAAACTTAACTGATTATGTTGATCCCTCTTTGAACCAGAACAAATGAGAATAAAGTTCACATGATGTTCATCTCCCTACCTCCTTCCCCTTTACTATACTATGATTTTATGCCTCTTCATGTTGCACAATTTACCTTTTTCTGCTTCATCCTTTCCTTTTCTCTCTTTACAGTTGCGTTGAACCCCTTGATAAGGATTTTTTTTATCATCAGATTAGTTCATTTATACCCACACCCTCTATCTATGTATATCTCTTTTAAAGGTCGTGATAATCAAATAAATTTCAATATATATAGTTATCAGCTTCTCACATAGGGATGTAGACAGTTTGCTCTTGTTTCATCCTGAATTATGTGCTTGTGTGCATATGTGTGTGTGATCTCTTTTTTTACCTTTTCATGTTTTTCTTGAGTCTTATAACTGGAAATCAAATTTTCCATTGAGTTCTGGCTTTTTTCATCAGGAAAGTCAGGAAGTCTCTTATTTCATTAAATGACCATCTCCTTGCCTGAAAGATTATGCTCAATTTTGTCAAGTAGTTGATCCTTGGTTGCAGTCCTCGCTCTTTTGACTTATGAAATATCAAATTCCAATCACTCCAATCTTTTAATATAGAAGCTGCTAGTTCCTGTGCAATCCTGACTGTAGTTCCACGATATTTGAATTGTTTCTTTTAGGCTACTTGCTGTATTTTCTCTTTGACCTTGTAATTCTGGAATTTGACTACTATATTTCTTAGAGTTTTCAATTTGGGATCTCTTTCAGGAGGAGTCCAGTGAATTCTTTCAATAACTTTTTAAACTTCTGATTCTAGGACTTCAGGACAGTTTTCTTTTACGATCTCTTGAAGGATGTTCTCCAGGCTGCTTTTTTCATCATGGTTTTCCAGTAGACCAATAACTCTTAGGTTATCTCTCCTGGATCTGTTCTCCAGGTCAGTTGTTTTTCCAGTGAGATATTTTACACTTTCTTCTAATGTTTCAATCTTCATGTTTTGCTTGACTGACTTTTGATGCATCATAGAGTCCTTAGCTTCAATTTGAATGATTCTAATTTTTAGTGAATTATTTTCCTCAGTTATTTTCTGAAGCTCCTTTTTTAGGGAGGTAGTTTCTTCAGTTAGATTTTGAAATTCCTCTCCAAGTTCACAAATTTTACTATGTAAGGATTTGTTTTCTTCAGTGAGATTTTTTTTTCCAATTTGGTCACTGTACATTTAAATTTATCTTCTACCTCTCTAATTTGGCTTTTAAAATCTTTTTTTGACATCCTCCAAGAATGCTTTTTGATCTTGAGACCAGTTTACATTTCCTTCTGTGGTCTTAGGTGTGAGTATAGAGTCCATGCTGTCCTCTGTATTTGGTTTTTCTTGCTCATTGTAATAAGCTCTAATAGATTTTCTTGCTTTTTCCTTCTCAGCTTCCTTCTTTCCCATTGTGATTTCCTATTTCCTGATTTCTCAGGTCAGGAGCTAAAAGCCTGGTTGTTGACTTTGTGTGTTGTAGCCTCTGGGTGTCTAGACTGCCAAGGCAGTGTTCTCAGTGTTTCCCTGAGTTACCCTGAGGCTCACAGAGTAATCTGTGGGGGAGGGGTGGTCTGTCCACTTCAGATTTCTGGCCTTATGCCCCTGGGCTACAGCTCAGGCAGGCTCAACAGCTGGTAACCATCAGAGCTGGTGTCTGCAGATTCCCCTGGTGGTGCTATGGCCCAACTGGGCTTGTATTGTTAGTGCTTGCTAGCTCTACCACCCTGGGATTTAGGAGCTCCAGCTGGTCAGCTGAGGGGGGCTTTTTGGTATCCCTCCTGCTCTTCACTTCACACTCCTTACTGCTTCAATTACACCCTTTTTCAGTGACTCCTAAGCCTGAGGCCATTTTCACTATTTCAGGATTTTACTCTGGGTGGGACATTTATCTTTGGGTTTTCTGGGTCAGGGAGGGGAAATCAGAGCAGCTAGGGTTTACTTTACCATCTTGGCTTCTGGAAATTCAGGTAGTTGATTTTTAAACTTCTAGGCTGTGGGCTGTTAGCCCCAGGAGAAGCTGCAGTCACTGCTGCAGGCCTTCTCCTTTTTCTTACCCAGATCTGACTGATCCTCTGTCCTGTGGTGAGAGGGCTGTGAATCACCCTTGCTGACTGGGTCTCCTCACTCCACTGTAGTCCTCTCTCAGGTCCTGTCTGGTGCAGCCCCCCTCCCAAATTCTCCTTGTTTCCCCTGCCAAGACCTAAGAGGGCACTTTCCTGGGCTGGGAATCCGTCAAGCTCTGCCTTCCAATGGATTCTGTCACTCCCAAATCCATTCAGATTCACTCTTTAAAATTTAGTGATGGGATTTATGTAAGAGCTTAGAAAAGTTCCTACTTCTGTTCTGTCATCTTGGCTCCACCCCCCAAAGTCAATTTTTTTCTCTTACTTTGAGCTGGTTATTTTCTCTTTATGCTACCCTGTCATGGTCTTCTGTTATATAACATAATGTATATTGCCTTATGCAGTATGTGTGTGTGTGCATGTAAAACAACTGTATCATCTAATATTTATCATTCTATCTCCTTTTATCTCTATCTATCAGACTATCATTTATCTCTCTAGCAGTGGTTAAATCTGAACCTACCTATGATTTTGTTTCATTAGAGAACTTCCAATGAGCAATCTTCTTCTCTTAATAAAAATGGGCCACTGATCTGCAACTTGTCTTACCAAATTTCCTTAGGCAATTTACCTTAATACTATGTTCATATTAGTTATTATTAGTAGTAGTAGTCATATTCTAAATTAGTTGAGACAAACACAATTTCCAGAGTAGATCTTGAAATGCATTTCATATATTTTTAAACCAAAGCTTTTTGTGGAGGGGAAAGAAGAAGAGAGAATATAAAGTGGATGAAGCAAGGTGGTGAGTAGGTGAAAGTAGAGTTGACAAACTATCTTAATTCCAAAAGTGATCCCTGAGTATAAAAAAAGAATTAGAAAAAAGTCATCTTTGCAATTTCAGTGACTGACACATCTATCAATGTCTCTTATGAACTGAGTGACCCACCTTGACTGAAAGCCTAGCTGTGCTTTCAGACTCTGATGAGGAGTTGCTATGTTGCACTTCCAAAGAGAGGACCAATCTTACATTTAATATCAGGGGTTAACCAGGATGGGGATCATGTATTGGAAGAGTCTGAGATTTTTGTCTTGTCAGTGAGATTGATCTTATTACTTTGCTTTTTGGTTCTTGGAAGGAAAACTTAGAGATGACTTTAAACTTTTGATAGTTTGCCTGTAACTCTGACCTCTCAGGATGAGAAACGGTTGCAATATTGTCCAGTTGATTTTCATTTGACAATTTCTGCCAGGGAAACAGCCATTCCCAAATGTCTTTTCCTGTACTGAATGTGGATACGTTTTCATGCTGCTCTTCCCAATAGAAATGATTCTTGAGATGCATTCAGGGGTGGAAGAAGTCTGGTTCCATTTAGATTTTTGAGAATGATTAATTAAAATAGAATTTAGATGTCAGCTGCTAGTTGTCATGATTTATATGGAATTTCACTGTCTATCTAGGACTCAGAAGCATTTGTTATGTAAATTGAAGGCAGCATAAAAATAACCTGATGGAATGTGTGTGTGTGTGTGTGTGTGTGTGTGTGTGTGTGTGTGTGTGTGTGTGTGTTCTGCAGGGTCAGAATATAATGATACTCTAAAGCTGAACAGCCCCTTGGCTAAAAACAAATTCCTACTGTGGGGGTAATGCTACAGTATGTGGATTTTTGATTGGCCTCATATTTCTTTCCTTTTCCATTTCAGGATTTCCTCATATGCGAAGTAATTCTATATCGATGTTTTCTCTACTCTAGTGCTTCTCAAAGTATGTTGAGTGAAAGTCATTTGATTTTGTGTCTTTTAAAATTAACTTCTAAATCCAGTACAAAGGGACTGAGATTAAACACAGTCACCTCAATTGAGAGGGGTGGCAGGTCTGGGTCAAGTAGAAAGTTAACATGGAGTAAGACCCTACTAAAATTCTAAGTAGCATAATTATTTTCTGCCTTGATAAATTTCCCCTACAGACTCTCTACACAACTTGTTTTCTTGAACCGTGTGTCCTATTAAATGACAACAATTATCTAATTTAACTCTGGGATATCTTCCTTTGGTTCAATATGGGCATAAAACATGAAGCTACTTTTGATGCTTAATCAAATTGCAAATATCCGATTGGTATAGGAGCAAAATAATGATTAGGAATAAGTCATGCAGTGAGATTATTTTCATGCCCCAAACACAAATGATTGCAATCTATCAGAGACTCATGTTCTAGGAGGAAAGGAAGAGATTTCAATTTCAGGGCTGTCTGTTTAAGGGAAGATGGGAAAATATCTATTGCTTGAATTTTCATAAGGTCTTCCAGTAATCATGCATGCCTCTATGCTGTAGCTTTTGTTCTCACCTCCAAAACTTCCATTGAATGTTGCTGATTTTTTGCTGCTGATTCTACCGATATTTATACTGATGTTGCAATCCGCCTCCAAAACCATTACATACTTAAACCCTGACCTGTCCACTCTTGTATTCCTTAACTCCAAAGCTACCGTGTAATTCTGTTGCTATTATCTTCTTCTTAAGCTCTATGGCCTACATGCTTCAGGACTAAATGGACACAGGATTGATTGAATTGTTTGTATTTTGTCTATACATTATCATATAACTGGTGAATTCTGATTTGATAAAGTTTTATATTTATGTAAACATTGCCTATGGCTCTTAAAAAGTTAAGGTGGCATCTATTCTTATCATATGGCCGAGGCCCAAGTCACTGTAATAGCAATTTTCGTGCTAGGATGTAGATTCTTCAATTTTAACAAAAGAGTTTAGAAATGTTCCTCTAGATGTTATTTTCAACCAGATTTTGAGAGAAGAGGATATTAATTCTACCTTCAAGACTGCGACCCCCTGGTCAGTGTTCTGCCTCTGAGACATTCTGGTTGTATGACTCTGGACACTTCTCCTTGCCTCTCAGTGCTTTAGGTAATTCTAACATGATAAATTGCATATGTGTATACATACATACACATGTATTTGCACATACAAATATTTATATCTGTGTATGTGTATGCATACATATGTGTGTATGCATATATACATGCACACACATACATATATACATATGTGTATATATGTAATATATGAAACAGCATTGATAGAGGGAGTTTCCTCACCTGGGAATTCTGTATGTCAAATTGATCACAGGTCTAGTCTTGATCTCCCATCCTTGTGACATCAATCAGTTAACCAATTTAAATAAGCAACTATGTTATACTGTATCCAGAACTATTTGATGTACTATTAGAAATACTAAAGGCATGTAATTCTTATCTTTAAAGGACACATGAATAAGCTAAGAATTTCATTAATATAAGATATAATAGTTATATAATTTGTGTTTGCATTAGTTGGAGAGTCTATGGATCAGAAAAGAAATAATACATTGGGTATTATGTCTGAGGTACATTGAGCTTTAATAACTTGAAATCACACAATTACTAAATATCAGAAGCATGACTTCAACAGAAGTCATCCAGGCATATTATGCACTTTGTACTCACTGACTGCCAGTATGGTACAATTGTAGGACTTGTAGTGAAGAAGATCTGGTTTCCAATCCTATTTTAGATGCTCACTCTGTCACTGTGTGACCTTTGGTAAATCACTTAATTTCTCTCTGCCTTAGTTTTCTGATTTGTAAATGAAGGAATTGGAAAATGGCTTTTTCTAAGTTCCCTTTCAATTCTAAATTTCTGATTTTTTTTAGTTGAGTTAAGCTTTTTATTTAATGTTACAAAAAATATTTAGTCTAAAAGACCAAAGCCCACGTCATCATCGAACTCCTTGGATTCTTCTTTATTTGCTTTCTCTTTCTTCTTCTCAGCTGGGGAAGCTTTGTTAGCAGGAGCAGCCCCTCCAGCAGGGGCAGCACCACCAGCTGCTGGAGCAGGTCCACCAACTTCTACATTGCAACTGAGACTTGCAATGTTTACATTAGACAGGGCCTTTGCAAATAATCCAGGCCAGAATGGTTCAACATTCACATCTGCTTCTTTAATTAGGACATTGGTTTTATCCTCCCTGACTGTAACCTCATCATCATGAAGGATGAGGGCAGAGTAGATGCAGGTGGGCTCACAGAAGGCCATTTCAGCAGATGGATGAGGAGAGGCTTGTTTGTAGTGGTGCTAGTCTACGGCTGAAGTGAGGGTTAGCCCCAAGGTGGCCTTAGCTTCTGAAGAAGATCCAAGCACCTAACAGACAACTGAAGAGAACAAAGTTAATGTCTGATTTTTTAGGGTACTTGATTGAAATGATTTCATTCAATATTACTTGAAAAAAGGGAGACAGTTAAAGAAGATTTGGGACTTTTTAAAATCACACATTTTTTTTTTCAATTTATGCTTGGAATTTGACCTGTAAGATTATAGAATATCACCATCAATATATAGATATCTAGATAGATAGAGAACATCAGAATTGCACCCCCTCACACCTCATATTCATTTATTTTTTTTAAAGCAATCAGGGTTAAGTAACTTGCTCAAGGTTACATGGCCAGTTATTTCTGGGTGTGGTGCTAAGCATCCAAGCTCAGATTTGATCCCCAGGACATCCCGACACTGGAGCTGGTGCTCTTACACACACCTCATATTTAAATATAACAATATCAACCAAGGTAGAAAGAGAGTATTTCTCAGAATATTCTACCTTTTCAGGGAAAAAAACTATCCAACAATATGAATGAAACAGAGGATTAAAATTCAAATAACTAATTGAAATGTGCCCTTGGCAGCAGAAAAACATGATTGACCACATGTAAAATGATTAACAATTCAAAAAACAAGCAGATTATAAAAGGTCTTTCTCATTTTCCAAATATTTATTTTTCATCCAACTTATTCCTCAATGTATTTATAATTGGATACTAAATCAGTAAAATTAAGCTATGTTTTATTTCTTCTCTTCTGGTGCAAAGTGATTTTCTTTTTCCCCCTTTCATATCTTTTTTCTTTGCTTCAAACTCTCTTTTCTTAAACCAAGTTTTCTTTTCAAGTTTCACTAAGAAAATCACATTTCCCTTGGCAGAGTTGAATGAACTCCTTCATAAATGAATACTTTTTTATTTTTTAAATTTTGGTTCTCAGAAACAAACTATATTAAATTTGAAGTTGTTTCTGAGACTAAAAATATAGAATTCTTTTGTTTTATGCTTTTAAGAAGAGTATTTAAAAAATACACACCTCTGAATTTTTTTTTTTACTTCTATCAAGGCAGATTAAGGCTTAAAGTGCCAAAATATAATACCATAAAAATCTGCTTCTCATAACTTCTCCAGTTTAAAGTTTTGCAGATATGACAGAATTGGGAAAGAATGAAGCAGGCCTTTATATTGGGAAGGAGTTATTTTCTTCCCCAAACCAATAAGCATTTTTGAGGTTCACCCATTATTGAATGTGATAATGTCTTCATGAGTAGGATATTGGGGGCAGGTGAGGTTCCAAAGACCTTTATTCTCTAATGAGGAAAAAATAATAATTTCAGTAGTATTTGTTAAGTACCTACTATGTTCTAAGTCCTATGCTAAGTGCTAAGGATATTGATACAAAAGGGAAAGAGTTCCTGCCCTCAATGAGCATAGGTTCTAAGAAGGGTAAACAACACATAGAGAAGAGTGGCAGCCAGAAAAGGGAGTGTTGGACTAGAGAGTCTCAAGGATTTGAGTGCAACCAAAGGGTGGTCTACTGTTTACACTACCAATGGTGACATGGATTTGATCACTATTCCCAAAACCTAGAGTTTGAAAGTATGGTGGGAGTCAGTTGGAGATGACAAATGAGAAGATGCTTAAATAAGCCCACTTTTCCTGGTAGATGATCAGATGAGATGTTAAGTATGGTCTGAAACCTACTACATATAGTGGGTTAATTGAATTTTAATTCCCTAACTCATCAAACCAGATGGCTTAGTTTCAAAGATGTAATGTGGTATAGTAGAGAGAGTTCTGGGTTAGAGCAAAGGATGCAAGTTTAAATCCTGATTTTGAAACTCGCTATCTGTGTGACTTTGGATAAGTTACTTAAACTCTCTGGTTCTAAGTTTCTTCGTGTGTAAACTAAGGAGGTTAGACTAGATGAATTTTCATGTTCCTTTTGTTAATAAGTCTGTGGTTCTATGATTTATGCAAAGCTCCAAAAAACTGATCGCATCCACTTCCCCCAGTAGAGTGATACTAGTTTCTGGGAGTCTGGTTTAGAGTGTATTATTGTAGGTAAGGAAAAAGGGTGCAGTGGAAGGGCAGATGGTAAGGTTCAAGCTTTTAGGTTGCCTTAAATGGGACTGAAGTGTGGTTTGGAGTTGTGTGAGTATGTATTACACACACATTCATACAAACACATATATCATATGCATATGTATTGCTGTATATATGTATACACAATAAATATACATATATACGTACACACATCTATATGTGTGTATGTGTGTGTATTTGTGTGTGTATGTATGTATTTATGTATGTATGTATGTATCTATCTATCTCTCTATCTATCTATATCTCAGAGGGCAAAGAGAAGTGACTGAGAGTTCTGAGAGTAACTTGCTCATGTGCTAAGTAACTTACTCATGGTCATGTAGCTGGTACATGCCAGAGGCTAGACTTGAAGCTAGAATATCCTGCCAGCTCTCTATCCACCATGCCACACTTGCCACTCTATGTTTAAATAGTTGAGCATAAGACATGACAATTAGAGCTAATGATATTGTTTTAATTTTTAAAATTCTGGTCATTTTTATTTTCTAGAATATTATTTTCTCCCTAGGAGTTCTATTTTGTTCTCTCCTCTGATGTTATAAGATCACTTCTGTTTCTCTACAGAAAAAAAAGTTTGTTTTTTTTTCCTGAATTACTTTTCTTCCTTTTTTCCCTGGGCCTCAATTTCTTCATCTGTAAAATGAAGGGATTAGAGTAAGAGATCTCTTAAATCTCTTTCGTCTATATCATTCAATCGCCTCCTGTCATATAGTTTATTTTCTTAATAAACAAATGCATTTTCTTAAAAAAAAAAAGTCCCTAATCTTGGGTCCTCAATATCTATATGTTCTCCTACAAGGTATTTCACTGTATCTGAGATATTCTATATTCTAAAACATATAAATACAAAGTTAATTAGTTATATTGGTATAATATATATATTTCAGATTTTTCCCCATTTTTCACTTAGTAGTATCAAAACCCAGGCTAGACTAGTTGTATATTTGTCATAATGAGAGGTTCATTTCCCAAATGATACTTTTTTTCTTGGAGGGGCAATTGGAGATAAGTGACTTGCCCAAGGTCACATGGCTGGTATTTGTGTTAAGTGTCTGAGGCCGGATGTGAACTCAGTTCCTTCTGACTCCAGAGCCAGTGCTCTATTCGCTGTGCCACCTAGCTACCCCTAAATGATAATTTTTTGAAATGTGGCAGATGAAAAAGAAAACTAACAAAAACAAATCCCATTTTAAGATTTCACCTTCCTATCTGACTTAAGCTCAGGCTCTGGTCCTTCATGCAGGATTCAACAGAATGAAAGCACTTTTCCTGTTTTGTCAAATCTTTCTTTTTCTCTCTGACTGCTTAAGGGCCAAATAGAGAATTAGTGGTTTCCTATGACCTGGTTCATGTCATAATGTCTGACCTTACTATGTCACCAAAATTCTTTTAGAATACATACAAAAATTGAAGTTCATTTTTTAATCCAGGAATTGAATTTCCTAGTTGAAAGGTCTCAGTGCCATCCTTAGGTAAGTCCATGCAGAAGAAAATTTTCTTCAGTGCCCCTAATTGTTCTTTTTTTTCCCACCTTTAACATTACCATCTGTCCAGCTGGAGAGAAGTATCACTCTTCCTTTCATAGGAGTCTCTGCATTTTAAAAGAGACTCCCTGGGTAAAGACTAAGCTTAACCTATGGAAATGATTTGAGATGGTCAGATTCCTGACTGTATTACTCCAGTGAGAGAGATTTTTAGCAAAGGGTTATTCCTGGTACCTCCAGTTCCACAGCAATGATTTTATGAAGCAGCAAACCACATTTTCCCTTGCATATTATAAAATCTCAGAGTTGGAAAAGACAAGAAAAATCATTTAATCCTGTGCTTACTTAAGGCATGGATCCTTCCTATGATATTCCTAATCGCGGTTTAAGTATTTTCAGTTATATAATGACATCATTATATAACTCAATATATCCTTATGTCAGCAGCCATGTGAGTGGGGGAGATGTTTTTGTTTCGTCCTCCTTCACCTCTTCCCAGCTTCTAGAACACTGAGTGTGTGTGTGTGTGTGTGTGTGTGTGTGTGTGCCACCAATAGTACTCCTTCCTTTCAGAACCCATGTGTTTCTGAAGGAGCCAGTACCAGAGAATCTCTGCTTTCTACCAGTTCCCCTTCCTCTTCCCTCCTTGGTGGGCCCTCATCCCTCTTCCTTTTTTAATTTATGAAAACAAGCATTTCTCTAACAGTATAATAAAAAGATGATTGGACATGAAAATGCAAATCTATTATGTACACCTGGCTATTCCTCCTAAATATATAATAAAAGCATCATGTATTTTTATATTTTTTTCTTAACTCCCCACCCTCACTCCCATTCTAGAGATGGTTAATTAGACCCAAATGTAAAATTATTCTATACATGTATTCATCACTTCTTTCTCTGGATGCAGAATGAGTCTTTATAATTAAGTTGGGTATTTATAATAGTCAAAATGACTTATTCTATCAAAGTCATTCTTTTTTTTTTTTTTAAGCAATCAGGGTTAAGTAACTTGCTCAAGGTTACACGGCCAGTTATTTCTGGGTGTGGTGCTGAGTGTCTGAGCCCGGGATTCGATCTCCAGGTCGTCCCAACACTGGAGCCGGTGCTCTTACTCGCTGAGCCACCTGGCCGTCCCTAAACAATTGGGGTTAAGTAACTTGCTCAAGGTTACACGGCCAGGTGTTTCTGGGTGGGTGCTAAGTGTCTGAGCCCGGGATTCGATCTCCAGGTCCTTCCGACACTGAAGCTGGTGCTCTTACTCGCTGTGCTACCTGGCCGCCCTCAAAGTCATTCTTAAAAAATATTACTGGGTGGCTAGGTGGCACAGTGAGTAAAGCACTGGCCCTAGAGTTAGGAGCACCCGAGTTTGTTTCTGGCCTCAGACACTTAACACACACACACACACACACACGCACACACAAAACTAGCCGTGTAACCTTGGGCAAGTTACTTAACCCTGATTGCCCTCCAAAAGGCAAGAAAAACCCAATATTACTGCTCCTGTATATACTGTCCTCTTGGTTCTGCTCATTTCACTCTTCATCACCTTGTGCATGTCTTTCCATGTTTTTCTAAGGTAACTGAGCTCATCATTTCTTATAGCACAGTAGTATTTCATCACAATCATATACTACAACTTGTTCAACTATCCCCCTCTTCTTAAGTCCTGTCTTTGTAGAAGAGAACCAAGAATCCCTGTTCCACTTTGGACCTTTAGTCCATTTCCCAAAGGTGGTGGTAGAGGGGTACCCTCTAGATCCACCACATTCTCCCATTATATATGACTGCTATTTGGAAGAACAAGGCATTACAAACTACAGTTTTTCTGGTCAAATACAGGTCCCACAGGCCTAGTGCCTATCTTGCCATCACACTCACCAGGCCACTGGACCCTTCCATGTGGCCTATACCTTTAGAATTTCTGGACTTTGTCATCTTCCCCTGTTTACCATTCTTAGCATTTCAGGGTCTTTTCATCTGTCCTGTAACTGAACTCTCTTCTACAGATGATCTCCTCCAATTAGAGTGTCAGTCAATATATATTTATAAAGTACATACTATATGCCAGCACTGTGCTAAATATTGGAGGTACAAAGCAAGACAAAAGACCATACCCTGGAGGAACTATCTAACAGGGAAGAGATATATATACAATTATGTACAAACTACATAGAGAATAAATAGGAAATAGTAAACAGAGAAAAACCACTATAATCATGAGGCATTGGGAATGGTTTCTGAAGAAGGCAGCATTTTAGCTGGGACTTGAAGGAAGCTAAGGAAGATGTAAATGGAGATGTAAATTTTTGAGAGCAAGGACTATCTCAAATATTCACTTTATGTTCCCACGGTAGTTTTTGACATATAGTAAATACTTAATAAATGAATTTTCGCTCAGTCACTCATTTATTCATTCTTTCATGACAACTGACTTTTGAGAGCTTTATTGTTAGGAAGTTCTTTCCTTATAATCACAGTAGCCCAAACATACCTCCCTTCACTTCCTACTCATTGGTCCCAGGTTTGCCTTCTGGGAAGAATTAGAATAAGACTGATTATCTTCTATGTGACAGTCCTTCATATATTAAGACAGTGATCATCTCCTTCCCAAATCTCTTCTTTAGGGTAAAATTACCTATCCCATTCCACCATTCCTTATGTGATAAGTTTTCATGTTCTCTTATGATACTGTTTCTCCTCATCTGGAGGGACTCCAGTAAGTTCCTCCTAAAATGAACAATCAACAGTTAGAGATTGTTGCTGCTTCAGTTCACTCAAATTACTTTTAGTCAACTGGCTAAGTTCTCAGGAAAGCAAGACATAAACATTCTTTGAATGAACTAACTTCTGCCCTAATTTATTTACCTGAAATATTTGACATTAGTAATCTTTTTTATGGAGGGGAGGAGGCAAGGCAATTGGGGTTAAGTGACTTGCCCAAGGTCACACAGCTAGTAAAGGTGTCAAGTGTCTGAGGCCAAATTTCCACTCAGGTCTTGTTGACCCTAGGGCCAGTGCTTTATTCACTGCACCAGTAATCTAGCTGCCCCTAGTAATCTCTTATTATGTTATTCAGTAACTCCTGAAGGCTTACTAATCAAAATATGTGGAACAGAAATAAAATCAACAATACCTATTCTCTTCATTGTCCAAGTACCTCAATAGTGGGATGGTAATCGGCATGTTATTACTTTTCAATCAGTGAAATTCTGTAAGTATCTGCTTGTGGCACAGTCAATAGAGTACCAGATCTGGAGTCAGGAAAACTAATCTTTGTGAGTTCAAATATGGTCTCAGAGACTTTACTAGGTGTGTGACTCTAGGCAGGTCATTTAACCCTGTTTGCCACAGTTTCATCATCTGCAAAATGTGCTGGAGAAACAAATGACCAACTACTCCATTATCTTTCCAAGAAAACCCCAAATTAGGTCACAAAGAGTCAGATTCAACTGGCAACAACTCAACAACAAAATGTGCTCGACATTTTTGTAGTTATTGGAATACAAAGAAAAAAATGCAATAGCCCCTGTCCACAATGAATTTACATATTGTTGGGGGAAGGTTTTCAGCATTTACATATTGAAGCAAAATGTGTATGTGTATACATATATGTGTACATACATATATAAATGCAGATATTAACAAATAATGATTTTTAAGAGGAACAGAGAGTCCTAATAAATGTGTGTTTCGAGTGTTTGGGAAGATCAACAAATGTTTTTTCTAGAGGAAGGCAAAGCTAGGGAGCCTTTCAGGCAAAGGTAAGGATGGGGACACAGAGGAACACATGCCATGTCACCAAGGTAGGAGATACAATGTCACACATCAGAAATCAGCATTCATCACTTATGTGCCAGGCACTATGCTAAGAAATGAGAATAAAAAGAAAGGGGGAAAATACTTTACTCATAAGGAGCTTTTATTTCAGTGGGACATCAGAAACTCTCTAGTTAATATATTTATTCTTTAGGAAACTGGATTCCAGAGCTCTTAAATGACTTGCACAAAGTCACACAGATAGTAAATGACAAAGTCAAAATTTTAATCCAGGTCCTTTGATTCTAAATTCATCATTCTTCCTGCTACATCAAGCCTCCTTCTTCAAGTGTATTCAGTCAATTGATTAATGGTATGTTTATAATTATTCTGTGAAATATCATTATTTTTTTTCCTAATAGTCTCTGTTTTAACACTTAGTACATTTCTAAATATGTAGGTATAAGACAAGGAGCCCCATAGTCATCTTGCAGAAAAGGAACTGCAGTTGACTTTCCCAAGGTCAAGAGTTCAAAGTCAGGGGCTGAGCTTGACTTAGAACTTAGAATATCCTCTCCCCCACATTTATTATTTTCATGCTTGCATTCCAGTTGGACAAGTAAGCTCATCCACTCTGCTTTCCTTCTTGACAGAAGGATAAGAAATCCCACGTACAAAAGACAATTTTAAACTGCCTCATGGGTCAGAGGAAATAGATGATAGTCTCTCCTGAGGAGGGAAAATTATGACTAATCCAGTCATCAGACATAGTATTCATGGAGTACGCTTTGGCCTTCATTCCTCTGTCATCATGTAATTTAGATTTTCAACAGTTGTGGGGGAAGTCTGCTTTGGCTGCTAGCTCTGTAGTATTCTTCAGGTCATGGAAAAGAGGGGAAATGAATTTGAGGTAAAGCTGAGCTGCAAGCAGAGGGTATCATTAGCTTCTAGCAGAATGAGTAGGTTATGTGTAAACCGTGGTGTGTTGAACCATCGCATTAAAAGTTATGCTTTGGATGATCTCATCCTATTATTATAATAGGATTGATTATTAGATAGATTCCTTAAAATGTTATTATTATATCTAGACTGATACACAGGACACCAGGGAATTTTAAAATTGTATTTGCATTACAGTAGATGGTGTATATGGGGTGGGGGTATCACAAGGGAAGGAAAGTAGGAAATAACTAGCCCTGAGGATACATGACCCAGTCCTGGGTTATATTCAGATATGGCTGTACCTGGAAATCTACAGAGTGATGTGCCAAAGAATGAATTACATACGGGAAAGCGAATAATTGTACAAATGCTGCAGCACAGCCTGAGGCTTAAATTAAATCTAGAAGAGAAGAGGGATTGAAGGAGGCAATTGGAGCTGCTGAAAGTGCCTATCTGCAGTGGGTCAGACGAGATGGGAATTGATGATTTCTAAAGTGTTATGCTGAAGACACATACAGAAAGAGTAAACCAGGAAAAGAAAGTTGATGATTCAGCATGCTGTGGGAGCACCAGGTTATCTTCTTCTCTGAGAATATGGGGATGGTTGAATTGTAGCTAGGAATTTTCCCCCCAAGTCAAGAACCACAGATTACACTCAAGGCATGAAACATGCTCCTAATTGAGGAGATTGGGTAAAGTGGAACACACACTTTTTCATTAGGTAATATCATCTTAAATTTAGAAGCAACCTTTAAGGTCATCTATTTGAAACTATTTTATTGTTGAAGAAAAGGATTAAAGAGGTAAAGTGACTTGCTTATAATCATACAGGTAGAAAAGTTGGAAGATCCAGGATTTGAATGGAAATTTTGACTCCAAACTCAGCATTAGTCACATGTCAGATCCCCTTATTGCCCCCCAAATAAAATTATCTTTAGAGAAAGGCATGTGTCTAGGTTACATTAGAAAAAGGCACAGAACAGATTTTGAGTGGTGGGGAAAGGCTTTTAGTACAATTTTCATGAGTGAGGGAACTTTGATTTTCCAGGACGGTTTGGTCTCAACTTATTGATGATGATATCACTTATCAGTTTTGCCTGTACTAAGCTGCCTTATTGACTTGTACCTTGTCACTCCTGCTGCTGCTTTCCTGTCACAGACACCAGTGCTTTTACTCATTCTGCCTTTTGCCTTATTGGCTTATTGATAATTTCATCAGTCTTCTTCAGAGAGGATGACAAGTTGGCATTTGACTCTTGTCTTTCTAAGGGTTTTACTACTTGAGGGATAGCTAGGTGAAATCCCCAGAGCTTTGCCAAGTAGACAAGATACAAGGACCCCACAAAGGAGCTGCAAGCCTTTTGCTACCACACACATAGAAACTATTGGTAAAGCCTTAGCAACTGTTGCTTATGGATGTTAGAGGAAGCTTTTCTTGGAACTTCTAACTATGAGGAAAATGATATTTACTGATACAACAGGGTGGCTCCCTGTGTGATTTCTCTGCTTACTCTAGAGACACGGACATGTTTCATCCACGAGGTATAACTAAGAAGCAAAATAGCTGTGGGGGTGTGAACTGGTTCTCTTCTTACATGCAGATCATCAAACAGTGTCAAAAAAGCTTCAACAGCAGATTCTTTATTATTGGCAGAAAGAACTACCTAATGCTTAGTATTAAACTAGCTCAAACTTGCTAAAAATATGACAGAATGAGATCAACCTGATTTTTCATATCCTAAGTGGATTTTTTGTGGCACTGACAAAGGGGAAAACCTTTTGACTTGTAAACTGAACATATTTGATTTGGAACAAACAGATGCATGAGGCAAGTCATTGTAATGTAAGGCTAGAGGGTAAAATAAAACAGATTAAAAATCAAACAGAGAACCCAGAAGCCCTGACTACTAAGTTTCATTAGACAGTCTTTCTTTCCTGCACAAACAGTCTATATGCATAAATCTGGACAACATCTGTAAAAGATAAAATGGGGGAGTAAAAGCAGGAACTTCTGTGATCTCCCACGACAGCTACCTCCAATACCTGTAAAATAAGACTAAATGAATTTTAGAGCTACAGAACCCACAAAGTGACAGAGAGAAACAAATCTCCCACTGAAGAAACAGGCTGATAAAGGGTCTAACTCAGCAAGCTGGGAGGCGAGCACAGTCCTGTGTGAGCTGCAAGGGCCCAGACCCAGGACAGCCCCATCCAGTGGCACAGACCAGCCAGAGCAGACTTCAGGAGAGTGAATCACTGGCAGCTATGGTGGTTTCCAGTATTCTCAAACCATCAATGCCAGAGATAAAGTAAAAGGTCAGTGGGGAACTCTTTTGGAACTGGGTAGAGAAGAGGGTGGTCTGGCTGCTGGCCCCAGGGTGAGAGATGGTGGATGTGTGGCAATTGCAGCTGCTGCCCCATGGCTACATTCAGAGCTCCTGGCCTGCAGATCATAGGGGGACCATGCCACCATTAAGAGGAATAATTGCTCTTACTTTGTCCTGCAGGCATCAGGGCTGCAGTCTTGGGCAGTGATGCTGGGGTATGTGGCCAATGTGCCAGAGCTTGTGGGGGCTGTAGAGAGAGCACCCTCCTCATAGCAGCTACCAAATCTCCAGCAATTTGTGACACAGCTCTCTCCACTCTGGATGCAGAGTTCTACATTGCAAAAGAGCTAAAAAGTCAAGTAATTGGCTGGCAATATGATCAAGCAGAAGAAGCATAAACAGACCACAGGATCCTTTTGGGGGGACAAAAAAGATCAAAGCATGGAATGGGAGGAGACAACGAAGTCAGAACTCCTGCATCAAAAGCTTCCAAGAAAAATATGAACTGGTTACAGGCCATGGAGGAGCAAAAGAAGGATTTTGAAAATCAAGTAAGAGAAGTGGAGGAAAAATTGGAAAGAGAAATGAGAATGATGCAAGAAAATCATGAAAAGCAAGTCAACAGACTGCTAAAGGAGACCCAAAAAAATCCTGAAGAAAACAACACATTAAAAAATAGACTAAATCTAATGGCAAAAGAGGTCCATAAAGCAAAGGACGAGAAGAATGACTTGAAAAGCCAAATTGGCCAAATGGAAAAGGAATTTTAAAAACTTGCTGAAGATAATAATTCCTTCAAAATTAGATTGGAGCAAATGGAAGCAAATGACTTTATGAGAAATCAAGATACTACAAAACGGATTTAAACAAATGAAAAAATAGAAGGCAGTGAGAAATATCTCATTGGAAAAACCACAGACCTGGAAAATAGATCCAGGAGAGATAATTTAAAAATTATTGCACTACCTGAAAGCCACGATCAAAAAAAAAGAGCATAGACAACATCTTTCAAGAAATTATCAAGTGAAATTGCCTTGATATTCTAGAACCAGAGGGTAAAATACAAATTGAAAGAATTCACTGATCACCTCTTGAAAAAGATCCCAAAAAGTAAACTCCTAGGAATATCATAGACAAATTCCAGAGTTAGCAGGTTAAGGAGAAAATGTTACAAGCTGTAAGGAAGAAACAATATGGGTACTGTGGAAACACAATCAGGATAACACATGATCTAGCAGCTTCTACATTAAGTGATCGAAGGATTTGGAATATGCTATTATGGAGGTCAAAGGAGTTAAGATTAAAACCAAGAATCATCTACCCAGAAAAACTGAGTATAATGCTTCAGGGGAAAATATGATGATTTAATGAAACAGAGGACTTTAAAGCATTCTTATTTTATTTTATTTTTGGAAGGCAGTTGGGATTAAGTGACTTACCCAAGCTAGTAAGTGTTAAGTATCAGAGGCCACATTTGAACTGAGGTCCTCCTGACTCCAGGGCCGGTGCTCTACTCTCTGCCCCACCTACCCATCCTAGTTTCAAGCATTCTTGATGAAAAAAATCAGAGCTGAAAAAAAATTTTGACTTTCAAAAAGAAGAATTAAAAGAAGCATGAGAACATAAAGAGGAAAAAGAAACCATAAGGAACTTATTAAATTTGTACTACTTACATTCCTATATGGAAAAATGAAAATTGTAACTCAGGAGACTTTTGTCAGGATGAGGATAGTTGAAGGAGGGTGAATGTGTGTATAAATACATATGTGATTCTGTGTATATGTGTGTACATGCATACATAGACAGAGGGCACAGGATGTGTTGAATAGGAAGGGATAATATCTAAAAAAATAAAATTAAGAGGTGAGAGGAATATAATGGGAGAAGGAAAAAGGGAGAGATAGAATAGGCTAAACTTTTCTCATATGAAAGAGGGAAGAGAAAACTGTTACAAAAAAGGGGAAGAGCAGGAAGGTGAAAGTGAATGGGTCAACATTACTGTCATTGAATTTGACTTAAGGAGGGAATAACATACACACTTCGTTGGGTATCTTACCCTAAAGGAAAGTAGGGGGGAGGGAATAAGAGTGGGGATAATAGAAGGGAGGGAAGATTGGGAGAGTGGTAGTTAGATGCAAACACTTTTGAAAAGGAACAGGGTCAAAGTAAAAAATACAATAAGTGGGGGGCAGGATAGGATGGGGGGAAATATAGTTAATCTTTCACAATAAAACTACTATGGAAATGTTTTGCTTAACTATATGTGTAGAACCTATATTTAATTGCTTCTTTTTCCCAGTGGGGGGATAGTGGAATCTGGAACTTAAAGTTTTAAAAACAAATATTTTAAAAAATTGTTTTTCACATGCAACTGGGAAATGAGATACACAGGAACTGGGGTATAGAAACCTATCTTGCTGTACTAGACAGTTGGGGGGGGGATGGGAGATGATATAAGAGAGAGCAATTTGGGGAAAGGGGTATTCAGTAGGTTCAATATCTTGGGGTGGGAGATGGGGGGAAGACAGGGAGAAAATTTGTAACTCACAATCTTGTGGAAATAAAGGTTGAAAACTAAAAATAAATAAATAAAAGATTAATCAAAGGAAGAAAAAAAAACCCTTTCCACATATTAATTTTTTTTAAGGTAAAATGGGGAACAGTTTCAAGGGCATCAGATACACTAGTAAGAAGTATCTGCAGCATCTAAAATGGACTATTTAGTGATGGAAGTCCCGAATGCTTGAATTTTTAACAAAACTCCTAAAAATACTCTTTTCCTTAAAAAAACATTTATTCCTCAAAAATTGATTTTTTTGTACAATCATATTTATTTTTTTTAATTTTATTTTTTAATTAATTTGTTTCCTTTTAGATTACAGGATTCAATTCCACAATTCATTGAGTTTCACATTTAGTCCCCCTCCCTCCCCTCCCCACCATGGCGGCTTATAATCAAGTATAGGATCTGTAAATACTTTCACATTATACATTAGTCAGGTTATTAAGACGGATAGTATCAGATGGAATGAAAAATGGTAAAGAGGACATAAAACCAAACAAGAGAAAGAAAAAGATCAGATATTTTCCTTCCACCTGGATGTAAACGAAGTTCTTTCTAGTTCTTTCACTGGATGCACATTATTTCTCTCCATCATGAGTCTTTTGGGTTTGACTGCATTGCTGAGAAGAGTCCAGTCTATCAAAGTTTGTCATCACACATATGTTGTGTCTGTAATTGTGTACAAATTTCTCCTGGTTCTATTCTTCTCACTCAGCATCAGTTGTATAAGCCTCTCCAGGAAAATAATGACCATCTGCTCCTCATTTCTTATAGCACAATAGTATTCCATAACATACATATACCACGACTTGTTCAGCCATTCTCCAATTGATGGGCACCCCCTTAATTTCCAATTCTTTGCCACCACAAAAAGAGCTGCTATAAACATTTTTGTACATATGGGTCTTCCTCCCACTTCTATGATCTCTTTGGGATATAACCCTAGGAGTGGCATTGCTGGGCCAAAGGATATGAAAGTATTTATAACCTTTAGGACATAATTCCAGATTGCTCTGCAGAAAGGCTGGATCAGTTCACAGCTTCACCAACAATGCATTAGTGTTCCAATTTGCCCAAATCCTCTCCAGCATTTGTCATTTTCCTGTTTTGTCATCTTAGCCAATCTGAGTGGTGAGATGTGGTACCTCAGAGTTGTTTTGATTTGCATTTCTCTAATCAATAGTGAATTAGAACATTTCTTCATGTGCTTATAGATATCTTTAATTTTTTTCTCTGAAAATTGCCTGTCCACATCCATTAACCATTTATCAATTGGGAAATGACTTGTATTCTTATAAATTTGACTCAATTATCTGTATATATTAGAAATGAGTCCTTTGTCAGAGACATAGGTTTTAAAGATTCTTTCCAAATTTCCCACATCCCTCTTAATCTTGATTACATTGGCTTTGTTTGTACAGAAGCTTTTCAATTTCATGTAGTCAAAATTATCCATTTTAAATTTTATAATGTTCTCTAATTCTTGTTTAGTCATAAAGTCTTTCCCTCTCCACAACTCTGACAGGTAAAGTATTCTTTGTTTCAGTAGACTGCTTACAGTATCAACCTTTATACATAGATCATGCACCTATTTAGACTTGCTTTTTGTATATAGTGTTAGATAACGGTCTATGCCCAGTTTCTGCCATACTATATTACAGTTTTCCCAGCAGTTTTTGTCAAATAGTGAGTTCTTATCCAGAAGACCATGGTCTGGGGGTTTATCAAACAATAGGTTACTATAGGCGTTGACTTCTGAATCTCGTGAGCCTAATCTATTTCATTAATCCACTCCTCTATTCCTCAGCCAGTACCAAGTAGTTTTGATGACTGCTGCTTTATAATAGATATTGAAGTCTGATATAGCTAGTCCAACTTCCCCAGCATTTCTTTTCATTAATTCCCTTGATATTTGGGACCATTTTTATTATATTAGCTCGATCCAGCCACAAGCAATTGATATTTTTCCAATTAGTTAGATCTGACTTTATTTGTATTAAAAGTGTTTTGTAGTTGTGGTCATATAATATAATATAATTGCTACTGCTAACATTTCTAGTACCAGATTGAATAATAGGGGTGATAGTGGACACCCTTGATTCACCCCTGATCTTATGGGAAATGCTTCTAGCTTCTCCCCATTACATATAATACTTGCTGATGGCTTTACATAGATGCTACCTATTATTTTAAGGAAGGATTCATTTATTCTTATACTTTCTAATATTTTTAATAGGAATGGATGCTGTATTTTGTCACAAGCCTTTTCTGCATCTATTGAGATGATCATGTGGTTTCTGCTAGTTTTATTGTTGATGTGATCAATCATACTGATGGTTTTCTTAATATTAAACCATCCTTGCATTCCTGGAATAAATCCTACCTGACAAAGTGTATTATTCTTGAGATAAGTTGCTGTAGTCTTTTTGCTAGTATTTTATTTAGAAATTTTGCATCTATATTTATGAGTGAGATTGTTCTATAATTTTCTTTCTCTGTTTTATCTCTTCCTGATTTAGGTGTCTACCATATTTGTGTCATAAAAACAATTTGGTAGGACTCCTTCTTCACCAGTTTTCCAAACTAGTTTGTAGAGTATTGGAATCAATTATTCTTTAAATGTTTGATAGAATTCACTAGTGAATCCATCTGGCCCTGGGGATTGTTTCCTAGGGAGTTGACTGATGGTTTGTTCAATTTCTTTTTCTGAGATGGGGTTATTTAGGTAATTTACTTCCTCTTAAGTTAATCTAGGCAACTTGTATTTTTGTAAATATTCATCCATTTCCCAAAGATTGTCAAATTCGTGTGCATACAATTGGGAAAAATAATTCATAATTATTGCTTTGATTTCCTCTTCATTGGAGGTAGATTCACCCTTTTCATTTTTGATACTCATAATTTGGTTTTCTTCCTTCTTTTTTTTATCATATTGAGTAAGGGTCTATCAATTTTGTTGGTTTTTTTCATAAAACCAGCTCTTGGTTTTATTTATTAATTCAATAGTTTTCTTAATTTCAATTTTATTAATCTCTCCTTTGGTTTTCAATATTTCTAATTTAGTATTAATTGAGGATTTTGAATTTGTTCTTTTTCTAGGTTTTTCAATTGCATGCCCAATTCGTTGACCTCCCTTTTCTCTAATTTAATCATGTATGCTCTCACAGGTATAAAACTTCCCCTAAGAATTGCCTTTAATGCATCCCACAAATTTTGGTATGTTTTCTCATTATTATCCTGCTCTTGAATGAAATTGCTGATTGTTTCTATAATTTCTTGTTTTACCCACACATTATTTAGAATCAAATTGTTAAATTTCCAATTAGTTTTTAGTCTGTCTTTCTATGTGCCCTTTATTGCACATTATTTTTATTGCATCATGATCTGAGATGGATGCATTTAATATTTCTTCCTTACTGCATAGAATTGTGAGATTTTTATGCCCTAGAACATGGTCAATTTTTGAGTATGTGCCATGAACTGCTGAGGAGAAAGTATATTCCTTTTTATCTCCATTCAGTTTTCTCCAGAGAGCTATCATAGCTATCCTCTCTAAAATCCTGTTTAGCTGCTTTACTTCTTTCTTGTTTATTTTGGGTTTATCTTTATCAAGTTCAGAGAGGGGGAGATTAAGATCTCCCACTAGTATAGTTTTGATATCTATTTCTTCCTGTAATTCCTTTACCTTCTCCTCTAGGAATTTGGATGCTATACCACTTGGTGCATGTATGTTAAGTAATGATATTGCTTCATTCTCAATGGTGCCTTTTAACAGTATATAGTTTCCTTCCTTATCTCTTTAAATTAGGTCAATTTTTGCTTTTTCTTTATCTGAGATAAGGATTCCTACCCCTGCATTTTTTACTTTAGCTGAAGCATGATATATTACTCCAGCCTTTTAATTTTAGCCTGTGTGTATCCCTCTGTTTCAGACATGTTTCTTGTAAACAGCATATTGCAGGATTATGATTTATAATCCATTCTGCTATCCATCTCTGTTTTATGGGAGAGTTTATTCCATTCACATTTACAGTTAGGATTGTTATCTGTTTCTTTCCCTCCATCCTATTCCTGCCCCTGTTAATGTCCATATTTTTCCCCCCTTCTCCCTTACCCCCCTTAATAGTTTTCCTTTTGGACACCGCCTCCCTCAGTATTCCCTCATCAGCCCCCCTCCCTTTTCCTCCCTTTTTCCCTTACTTTTTCCCTCCCTACTAACCCCCCCCCTTCATACCTCTTTTCCCCCTCCTACTGCCCATAGGATAATTATATGCTTAATGAAGTATATTATTTCTTCTTTACACCAAGAGTGACAGGAACAAATCTCATGCAAAGCTCCTCCCCCTCCCCTCTTTCCATCTAAAATGATACTTTTTGCATTTCTTCTCCATGGAGTCTTATGCTTAACTGGTTGTTATTCCCTCCTTGCACCAGATCCATTGAAGGAAAAGCTCATATGATTCCCATCTCCTTCCCTTCTTTTCCTCTGCTATACAAATTTTATTCCTCTTTGTGTGGCATAATTTACCCTTTTCCACTTCATTGATTCCTTTTTTTCCATTGCAGTCCCTTTGTAACCCTTAATAAGATTTTTTAATCATAATTTTGTGTATTTTATACTCATACCCTCTATTTGTCTATAACCAGTTTGCCCTTATCAAATAGCAGTGTGTGTGTGTGTGTGTGTGTGTTTTCCTTGTTTACCTTTCTATGTCACTGTTGCATCTCGTAATTGGAGGTTGAATTTTCCATCGAATTCTGGCTTTTTTATCAAGAAGTTCTGGAACTCTGTTATATCATTGAATGAGTATCTCTTTGCCTGGAAGAATATGCTCAGTCTTGCTGGGTATGTGATCCATGGTTGTAACCTGAGCTCTTTTGCCTTCCAGAAAATTGTATTCCACTGCCTCTGATCTTTCAGTGTAGAGGCTGCCAAATCCTGTGCGATCCTCACTGTGGACCCTTGATATTTGAATTGTTTCTTTCTGGCCGTATGAAGTATTTTCTCTTTTATCTTGTATTTCTGGAGTTTGGCCAAGACATTTCGAGGACTTTTCAGTTTGGGATCTCTTTCAGCAGGTGTACCATGGATTCTTTTGATTTCTATTTTACCCTCAGGTTCTAGTATCTCAGGGCAGTTTTCCTTAATGAGCTCTTGGAGAATGTTTTCCAGGCTCATTTTTTTCATCATGATATTCTGGTAGGTCTATGATTCTCACATTATCTCTCCAGGATCTGTTTTGCAAGTCAGTTATTTTTTCTATGAGGTATTTTACCTCTTTTTCTAATTTTTCATTCTTGTTGTTTTGTTTGACTAATTCTTGGTTCCTCATAGAGTTATTTGTTTCAATTTGGTTGATTCTAGTTTTTAGCAAATCATTTTTCTTGGTTAATTTTTGGAGCTCCTTTTCCATATCATGCACTTTTCTTTTTAGAGAGATGTTTTCTTCATTATATGGTTTTTCTAATTCTTCTCTTTTGGTTTTGAGAGAATTATTCATTTTGTCTTCTATCTCTCTCATTTGGTTTTCAAAATTCCTTTTGATCTCATCTGGTAGGAGAGCCTTCTGTGTTTAGGCCCCATTTCCTAGTGATGTTTCAGCTGTTGGTGTGGACTCTATGTTGTCTCCCTCTGGGTTTGGTTCCTCCCTCTGAGGATAGTAGGGCTCCAGAGTCTTTGTCTTTGTAGTCTGCTTTCTACCCATTTTGAGGAAGGTCCCTAGCCAAACCCTTCCTCTAGGGATCCCAAGACTTTATTTTAGAGGGTTTTGCCCTGGGCAAGTGTTACTATGTTTTCAGGATCAGAGGCAGGGTTTGGAGCAGGTGAGGTTTACTCCCACCAAACTCAGAGGGAGACAATATGTTAAATAAGCTGGAAGAGGAAAGAGCAAACCACTTCAGTTTCTTCCTGAAGAAAAGTCCAAATGAGGTCACCAAGAATCAGACTGCAATGGGTCATAAAGTGTTGTAAATGACTGAATAACAAGTAAATCTTTAGTAGAGAGAAAGAAGGAACTTCCCATAAAGTAACACTCAGAACAATACTTAAATAAAGTAATATTAGTTCATTTTAAAGCATTTCTAGCTATGTATATGAAACTGCTTCCTTTATCAATATCTTTATTGAGAAGTTATTAATTGCTTCTTAATTACCAACACTGATTCAGTTTACTTTTTTGTGCCAAAGATCAATTTTTCTTCCAAGATCAATGACTCAATCATTTAAGAATTTATTGTAGATGAATTGAGCATTGTGTTTGAAAGATTCTACTTTTATTCTTATCATATCTCATGACCACAATGCATTTTTTTCAAAACTATGTATGAAATGCACCTCCTTTTGACATAGTAAAGTAAACAAATCCATATTTTGAACTTAGTTTTTCTTCCAATCCTCCCTTTCCTATCTTCCTTATTATTGAAGAGGTTACCACCACAATCCATCTGGTCACCCAGGCTCTCAACCTAGGTGTGGTATTTTATTTCACCCTTTCCCATCCCTGAAATACAATCTATATGAAGTCCTGTTGAATCTACTTTCACTACATTTCTTTTATATGACCTCTTCTCTCTTGTGACACTATTACTCCCTTGGTAGAGGTCCTTTTCACCTCATGCCTTTATTATAACCGTAGCTTTTTGTTATTTCTCCCTGTCTTAATTCACTCCCAGCTCCAATCCACTACCTCGCTGCCAAAGAATTATTCCTATCATGGAGTTCTGACCACTTCCCTTTCATGTTATCCCCAATACATACACTGGATAAATGTCAGTGTTTCCCTATTACATTGATGAGCATATACAAAATGGTTCAACTTTAAAGTCTTTTATAATCTGGCTCCTTCTTGCCTTTCCAGTCTTCTCATTCATATTCTTATTAAATACTACTTATTCCCTTCATGTGCTGGAGACAATGGCCTCCCTGCTGTTTCTCACATAACACCTTCCATCTCCTGACATCCGTGAAGTTTCACCTGCTGCCCTGAATGCCAAGAATATGCTTCCCTCTCACTTCCATTTCTTGACTTCCATTAAATCTCAGTTAGAATTCCATCTTCTACAAGAAGTCTTTTCAGTTTTCTGCAATGCTAATGTCTTCTCTCTGAAGGTACCTTCAATTTAAGTTGTATATAAATTATATACATACTTGTCTATATGCTGTTTCCCCCATTAAGATGTGAACTCTTTGAGAGTGGGGACTGTTTTTGCTTTTTCTTTTTATGCCTTACACTTAGCACAGTGCCTGGTACACAGTCAGCAATTAATATATGTACTTTCACTTGACATTGTAATAAGCAATATATATATATATACACACATACATATTGCTTCTTAGTTCTTCTTATTTCACTTTGTATCAGTTCATATCTTCACATGATTCTCTGTAATCATTGCATTATTTATTACAGACTATTACTACAAAATTGTTTAGTTCCCCCCCCCCCTATTTAGAGGATAGACATCTGTAAAGCCACACGTGAGCAGCTTTCCAGAGGACTGCTTCTGTGAACAGCTTTCAAGGTTCTGATTAAATAGTTTAGTAAACTCTCTATTTTTTCAATAATAAATTAGAGCAAAACATTCACAGAAAATGAAGGTACAGCATTCACCATGTCACAACTCAACAACATATCACTAAAATGGCCAAGTCGTATTCACTAAAGTGGAC
The DNA here is from genome assembly GCF_028583685.1 of Petaurus breviceps papuanus. Classification (NCBI taxonomy): domain Eukaryota; kingdom Metazoa; phylum Chordata; class Mammalia; order Diprotodontia; family Petauridae; genus Petaurus; species Petaurus breviceps. Next base: position 42,995,181 of record NW_027185809.1, read on the forward strand.
ACATAGTTTTCAACAAAGTACATTCATTTAGTCATTCACAAAATCCTTAATTCAATCACAAAGTACAAAAGTCAAAGTTCTCCACTCCTAGGTCACAGTAAATCATAATCTTCTCAGTCAGTACACAGTATCCAAGCAAAGTCTTCTTTCAGCTTGACTCAAGGCTGGCTCTCAGCTTTTGTGGTTCCTCTTCCATGGTCCCAGCTCCAACTATCACCTGGGTTCAAAGGCAGGCAACTCCCAGTTTTTTGTCCAGCTCCTTGTCCAGTTCTTTGTACAGTTCCCATTCCATATTGAAATATACAGTGTCTAGTCCACCTCAGGTCCTTCATAGTTCCTGTTTCTGGGAAGACAAAGCTTGACAGAGCCACAATAATATTCATGCACATTGCAAGAACCGTCATCAATTCACTATCTGCCTGTGAAATCAACTCAGACCCACCAACAAGGTCTGAGAACTCAACACAAATCATCAACATAGAAATCAACACAGACCCACAAACAAGGTCAAAGAGGTCAGCACAGATCACCAGTAAAGATGGACCAAGACCTCCAAAACTCTCCTCCAGGCCTTCTCTAAACATAAAACTAGGAAATCCTCTTACAGGGCTTCTAGTCAGGTCCCAGGGCTTCTGTACAAAGTATCACAAACAAATAACAACACAGACATGGCAGAAAAACAGATTGCCAGTATGCCACAAGTTTTCTCCTTCTTAACTCTGACACCACAAGAGTTTTCTTCTCAGTTCTGCTGTCTCTAGCCTGGAAATTCTCCTTATATATGGTCATTAGGTTCTCCTTTTCTTGTTACAGGAGTTCATGAGTTCTAAGGTTCACAAGTTCTGTTTCTTAACAGACTTTATACAGGCTCAAAAGAAACTTGAACTGAAACAAGGTGTTAATTCAATAGCTGAAACAAGATGTGAACTACTTTTGTGCTTGCCATTACAACATCTTTGTATCTAGTTCTGTGGTACTAAAACATGTGTCTGTGTTTTTTTTTTCCCCTTTAGGTATATATGTGGTTATTTTCTTTGCTCTTCTCATGATAATATATTTTCAACCTAAAATTGGGTTGATTTCTGAATATTTTTGTGTGATGGACTCTTTTGACAGCCTGATGAAGCCTATGAACCACATGGCAGAATATTGTTTTTAGTCATAAAATAAAATTCACATGATTACAAAGGAAGCTAATTATATTGAAATACATTTATCAATCTACCTATCATTTGTTCACAATCTGAGGTCTATATACACACACACACATAGACATGTAAATAGATTTTTTATATATGTATATGTGTGTACATATATGTGTATACATATATGTATATGTCTATCTACAAGTCTATGTGTGTGTATATATGTGTGTGTGTTGTGTGTGTGTGTGTATTCAGAGCTTCTAGGTTAACTTCTGAAACTCCACACCAAGGCAAATGAATGGTATACGTATATTCATTCCATGATGCTTAAAGGCAGACAGATACACTGGATACCTCACACTTCAAGTTATTGGGATTCTTATCATTATTTAGTTCAAAACTATCCTACATAGCCAAAAGTTTGTTTGCTTTTATAAACAAATTCATTGTAAGATGTTTGATGACACAAGGGATAGAGGAATAATATCAATCAAGATACTTTTGAAAATTTTTTTTCTGTCAAAATTTATGAATTTACATACCTAATATTTCTGCTTCAATCAATCCTCACCCACATACCAACCTTCAGAATTCCTTTAATCACATGTCCTGCTGCATTCTGGAAAATAGAAAACATTCCCCCCACGTTTTCTTCATTGAAACTTCTTTAATTGACATCTGAGGGGTGGTTCATAGTTCTCTGAGAACTTTTATGTACTAATCCCATGACAAAACATCACCAGAAATCAGGTCAAAATTTTTCAAAGTAGTTCACAATTCTTAAAGGGCCTTACAGTTACTATCTAATTCATCCCCTGAAATGAAGCATCCCAATCCCTAAAGCATTATAGAGAGGAACATCTTGCTTAGCAAAAAACAAACAATAGAAAATTTGTACTACAAAATCATGAAGTTCAGGCTGACCACAAAGAAATGTGTGAGAACGAAAATCGGTTCACTTCTTCTGATAGTGGGAGATTTATGATTGTGAAATATTGCCTTAAAATGTCAGATAAGTTTTGATGAATTGATTAGATTTGCTTTTTTTCCCTTTTCTTCCTTTAAAAATATTATGTGATGGCTTTCTAGGAAGAGCAGGGGAACAGGGAGACAAAGTATATTTAAGATATAGATATAGATATGCACACACATATATATTTACCCATAAATGATAGGTATTAAAATCTATTAAAATGGAAAAAAAGGTTAAAAACACATAAATAGGCCTTTTTTGTTCTTTTCATTGTATCCTCTGTTACCAAAATATATATCCTAAAATTAACCATTTTAAATTTCAAAATATGTTTCTAAATGAAAAACAAAACAAAACACAAAAAGAGCAAACATTTAATGCTACAGGAGGCATAGAGGGTAACTGCTTTTGTACTATAGATATCAAGATGTATGGACCGAGGTGCCCTGATCGCTTTACTCTGATGTAGCCTGTAGCTTCCTAGAGTCTTAAATGGCGAGGTAAACATGACTTGTACTGGCCTTTTCGGTCAGCATTTATTAAGGATTACCTGATAATATACTGAACAATAAGGATGCAGAGAAAAGCAAAAACAAACACGAAAGTTGCTGCTTTCAAGAAACTTATATATTAAGAAAACTTATAAATAACATAGGTGATAACTACGGAGTAGAAAGAAGGCATCACTGCCTCAGAAAGCTCAGGAGAATGGAAGGACCAGAAGGTATCCTTTTTTATCTTAACTCTATCCTTCCTTAACCTGAGTCCTGAAAGAAGATTGGGATGTCAAAGGCATATCTGGTACTTAGAGTAAGCATGCCAGACGTGAAGGACAGAGAGTCTTGTGGGAGGAGCAAGTAGACTCTTTTTGTTAGGGACCAATACCTTACTTGTTATAGAACAATTTTTTTTCCAATAGCAAGAGTGTTTTAAATAGTGAAAACTTAAATATTGTAATTTTATAAAGAAAAATAGAAAAAAGGCAATTTTGTACTGAAACTACAATAAGAATCATTTTGGGGTGTGGATGGACTTTTCTGGAAACCTAGACATGATCATATTGGTTATATGAAATGAATTCATTTTGAATTTAAAACATCTGACAATTCCAAACTTTTTGGCATAGTGTACTTTTGTAATTTGGAGACCTTTTATAACTATCTACTTAGTTCCATGTTGCTAAAATTCAGTATTTGATGGAAAGAATCTCTCCTGCTGGTCATATGGTTCTTTCTTAAGTATGAAACTTTACTCAGTCACTTTTAAATGTATTGTGTTTTTATTATTATCAGACATTTATTTACCCCTTTAATGTTTATAAAAGTCTTTACACACATTATTTTATTTGAACCTCAGAATAAAATTATCTAAATAAAAATATCCAAATTATGTAAATGAACCCCAAAATAAAACTGTGAGGTATATATACATATAACTTTTATTTCCTCTAATTCCCCCCATTTTACATAAGTGTGAATGGAGGCTTAAAAATGTAAATGGCTTCAGGTTAAATCATGCAGTTTGGTAACATCAGAAGCTGGAAATTTGAACCCAAGATTTTCTGACTCCCAAGTCCAGCACTCTGTCTACAATGAGTCCAACTTCCCTCAATTTATTAATTATGAAGTTGACATCCAGTTGTTCAAACTAAGGTCACAAAGCTATTTGGTAGTTTAATGGAGAACAAAATCAAGCACATCAGCTTATACACTCAGCTAAGCATCAACAAACAAAAAAGCTATTAGTAAAGCAAATGTTAAATTACTTGGAGTTAAAGTTACTAGATGCCAAATCTATTGCATAATATGGAAACACTCAAACTTTAATAATAACAACTCATGTGTCTGACAGACACAGAAAGGTAGGTTAGCTAGTTTTCAATGGACAAGGTTATTTCCATGTAGTTCAAAATAAAATTAATAGTGCAAAATTTTGAATGACCTTAAATGATTTTTCTTCATTGGGTTGACTCACCTTAATATTGAAAGACATAAAGGCAGGGCAGCTAGGTGGCCCAGTGAATAGAGCACTGGCCCTGCAGTCAGGAGTACCTGAGTTCAAAGCCAGCCTCAGAAACTTAACACAAAACTAGGCATGTGATCTTAGGCAAGTCGATTAACCCCAATTGCCCTACCTTCACCACTCAAAAAAAAATAAAAAAGATATAAAGGCCTTCATTAAAATGGCCAAACTTTTCATTTATGAAACTAAAGAGCAACTAGTTCCTAAAGTGAAGTTATTCATATCTAGTCCTTGCACATGTCCCACTTTCTTATGTAAACACTCCTATAAAAACCTCTGTTATAGAGAGCTGTTGGAATCTTTTTAAGAAAGGGAGAAGCTACAAGAAATACAGTTGCAATTTTTATTCTATGTGGGCCTTCTCCCTATGGAGTGAGGGAGAGTGTGAGAGAATTATTCTGATTTCTGAGACACTATAAGATAAAATAGACAAGACAGAGAGAAAATGGGAAGAAATGTCTTTCTTTTTCAAATTATTTTACCTATTTTATGATGAAATATTCTAAAGGGAACTAATATGGAATGAGTCAGAAGAAAGACTGTTAAACTGAAGATATTTTTTTGTCGTATCTGAGGAAAGACTAAGGGCGATTGAGAGAAAAAAAATGATGCAGATATTTTTTTTATTTGTAAAATTATTTAACCTTTATATTTCCAAAAGGACAAAGATAATTCTGGAAAATAGACTTAAAAAAATCCAAAATTAACCAAATAATGTGTGATTTTTTATTCTTTTTTCCCTCACATGATGGATTTAAGGTGATGTGAGTGCCATATTTCTCACAACTAAAATGTTTCCATGATTGTCTACATATTTGTTTTTATCTTATTGTTAATATACTGTATATTCAGCAACTTTAATGCTTAATCTTGGGAGATTAAGGGATTTAAAATAGAGAGAGTAATTACTACTGGAAAAGGAGATTTCTCCAGATTATTAAATAAAAGATCTTTGATGACCTAGAGGTGAGGCTTCTGAATGAAGCTGATTAATTGAAAGATGTATTGAAATTTTATTTATTAATAAAGAAATTTACAAATAGACCTTTGTATTACCCTAGAGCTCAGCATAATAAAATTAAACATAGGAGTATGTAAGTAGCAGTTTGAGAAGTAGCCAATACAAGTGAATGCAGTTAATCTGAGATCCCCTAAGACTTGCTACATGCAAAGTAGAAAACTATGGCCTAAACAGTGTAATTAAATTGTCCAAATTCATATAAGTAGTTTGTGGCAGAGCTGGGACTAGAACTCTAGTGTTCTGACCCGTAATCAACTTTTTCCATTGTCTTCAGTCATACTTTCTTTGTTTATTCTCATGTCTAAAATAAATTGCTTGTTGTCCTCATGTCTCTGTAAAAGAAAGGGGATATCACCCCCACCTTGTTTCAAGGACATCACATAACATAGTTATGCTCAAAAAAAAAAGCCTGGAGACCTCTGCAATCTCACATTCATATGAAATAGACAAGGATTGAATGAAGAAAAAGTTGGAGACTTCCTGTTGTCAGGAGAACATTAATTTTCACTTAGTATTGAATAAAGAAAAAAATCTTTTGTTCACAAACAAAATTGCATTCAAGTTTTATTTTGGGAATAAGAATGGCATTACAATAAAAGAAGGTTCAGATAAAATGTCTTATTTTTTTTGTTTTTTTAGGGATTTTTCTTATTCACAGAATGTGGGCTGAATGTGTGAAGGATTATATGTAATAGTATAAATCAAATAAACACATGGTTACTGAGGAAATAGCCTATGGATGGCACTATGTTAGGTGCTTATGTGAAATAAAAATTATTTGTTACATTTCGTTGATATTTGACAATTTCCGATTTATTTTCACATGACATTGATTCACTTTTAAAAACACTAATATTTTTCTGATGAAGCTGTATAATTCTGACCTTAGCTTATACTTTTGCATCCCCCAGATCCATAACATTGTGTTATGGATAACACTCTATATAACACTCAAATAACATTCAGTTATTGTTGTTCAGTCATTTTTCAATCATTTCAGATTCTTCATGACCCTATTTGGGGTTTTCTTGGAAAAGATACTGGAATGGTTTGCTGTTTCCTTCTCCATCTCATTTTACATATGAGACAACTGAGGCCAACAGGGTTAAGTGACTTGCCCAGAGTCACACAGCTCAGTAGAGTAAGTGTATGAAGCCAGATTTGAATTTAAGATTATGAGTCTTCCTGACTCCAGCACTGGCACTCTATCCACTGTGTCATCTAACTGCTCATTTCAGTTATAATAGGAGTTTAATAAATATATGTTGAGAACTTCAGGAGTGAGGGAAGAAGAAAGGAAAGAAGGAAGGAAGAAAAGAAGGAAGGAAAGAAAAAGGAAAGAAGGAAAGCACTGAGGGAGAGAGGGAGGAAGGAAGGAAGGAAGGAAGGAAGGAAGGAAGGAAGGAAGGAAGAAAAATGAAAGAAATTTGGACTAGGAATAGTTTGGGTTTGGGTCCCAGGTCAGCCATGTATTTGCTATGTAGTTAGCCCCAATTGCTGTCACTGAAGGGAGCCTATTTCCTACCCAACCACCCCTCATTGCCCCATTGTCCACTTTCCACCAGACCCTAGATTCCCACTCTCAGTTGGATACTGACTCTATATCACTAAATATATCTCCATATCACATTCCACTCTAAGCCTTGAAGTCACTATTTTCTTGGTGGATAATCTGCCTTACTCTCATTATCCAAGGTTCCTGGGTTCTTGCAAACTGCCTGCTATACTCTCTGTCTAAAAACTACCTGGCCTTTCCATCTCCTATAAACCAAACATGAAGCCTTTTATGTGTAACTGATTCCAAACAGAATACAAGTTTTAATAGCAGGTACTATCACAATTTTGTGTTGGTATCACCAGAACTTAACCCAGTGCTTTGTACATAATGAACACAATAAACTTCCCCCTTCTGTGAAATACTACATTCTCCTAAATCATTGATTTCAAAGATCATCAAAAGTAAAACAAAAAAAAGGGAATGCTGTGCATATTAAGGAAGTAATACATTATCAATGTCATCGCCATCTTCATCATCATCATGAAGAACAGGAAAAATGATGAATAAATAACAAAAATATGATAAGCTGATCATATTAGGAGTGTAAGAGGTAACCTAATTGATATATAACTTGAGTGCTCAATTTTGTAAACGAAAAAAATGAAATCCAAATGGGTTAGGTGACCTCTCTAAGGTCCTAAAGCTAGTTAGTGTTGGAAATGAAAGTAGGTTCCAGGTTTAAAGCAGCATGTTGCCTGTCCAAACACACACACACACACACAGAAACACACTCACACACACTCACATGACAAATTACCTGGAAGGAATGAGTAAAATAAACAAAATTAAGTCATCATGAGCCCTTGTAATAGCAAGAGATTTAAAAGGTGACCAGAATACCTACATGATTAAAAAAGGAATATCCAAAAAGATCAAATCCTAATTTCATTGGATTATTGGAATTATAAATCTGTAAAATGGAGAGCTCAAGTATCATTATCTCCATTTAAGAGCTGAGGAGACTCAGTGTTAGATTAAGTGACATGCCCAAAACTACATAGCAAATAGCAAATAAATCACTGACCTGGGACTCAAAACCAGACCTTCTATTTCTAGCCCAATATCTTTCTTTCTTTCTTTCTCTCTTTCTTTCTTTCTTTCTTTCTTTCTTTCTTTCTTTCTTTCTTTCTTTCTTTCTTTCTTTCTTTCTTTCTTTCTTTCTTTCTTTCTTTCTTTCTTTCTTTCTTTCTTTCTTTCTTCCTTCCTTCCTTCCTTCCTTCCTTCCTTCCTTCCTTCCTTCCTTCCTTTCTTTCTTCCTCCCTCGCTCCCTTCCTTCCTTCCTTCCTTCCTTCCTTCCTTCCTTCCTTCCCTCCTTCCTTTTATTTCTGTCTCTATTTCTCTCTCACTCTCTTTTTCTGAGAAGGGCAAGATCATAGCAAAATCTGCTACTGGTTTTCACTTTGTAGTGTTATTATGTGAAATTCACTTCAACACTGTAGTACATCACTGCTTTTATAGATAGCTTTTTTGAAAGGACAAGAATACAAACTCACAAAATGTGAACCTGATCCAGATAGAATTCAAAATTCTCTTGTTAGTTGTTTATTTGAAGCTCTTTATTTTATTTTAATTTTTTTATTTTAAAATTATGCATATTTCCTAGTATCGGCTAGATGAATGATTGCCTTAAATATTTTAGCACACATTTTACTATGTTATGTGTCTTTTTAAAATACTTCCAAATACATGGTTATTTATTTCTGTGAGAAATGAAGGTCATTAAAGCCAACTTGTAAGTGACCTATATTACTTTCAGAACCCAATCAATCAACTCACTTATTAAGCACCAGCAGTGACTGTGGCATATTGTTATGGTTATGTGGTTTGTAGAAGTATGAGATAAGATCCTTGCTCTAAAGAAAGACCTTTAGTTCTGGAGTTAAAGAATTGACTTCAAATCCTGTCTCTGTAGTAAAAATTGAGTAGACCATATATTCAGGTGTCCCATCTTACATCACAGTAAGCATATCAGCTCTTCCATGGAGAAATAGGCTGGAAAACTTCTTGATCAATATACATAGTAACATTTTAACTGATGCTCATTAGGAGTGTAACCTTAGGTAAGTCATTTACCCCCTTCATTTACTCTTTACTGCATACTTGTTTATTCATCCACAAATGAAGGTGCTTTCCAGACCTAGATCTATGAAAATATCATCCTAAGTACTGAAAGAGAAGATGTGATCCTACAAATACTCTGGGGCCCTTGGCCATTCTTCTTTTCCCTCTCCTCCACTAGATAGGTATTCTTTGAACAGTCAAAGGGAATCTATGAACCTTCAGTCTCTTACAATTAAGGCTCCTCCAGTGGATAGCAATTTTTGAGATGCTGCATGAAAAAGACACCAGTGTGCCTTCTTATCTAATTTTTAACTCACTTGTTCTTTTTTCCACTAAAACTAAAGAGGCTCTGGGTTGAATTGAACAGTACTATCAGTCCAAGCCATTAACTTTTTAGCAGTTGGTCATGTCCACTAAGTTATTGATTCCAGACCCTTACTATAGAGTCCCCAGAGACAAAAAACTTATACAGAGGGAAAAAAAAAGATGAATTAACATTAGTGAGTACATTGATCTGGCAATTTTCTGCCCCACCATTCTATGAAACAGATGGCATAGATCACCATGGGGAGACAGGATACACAATTCGATGTGCTTTCATTTGTACTATATAGCATTTCTTAGATATATAATGTCTTGAATCTGGCAGCTCCATCTTAGTGAAACCCATGAAACTTCAACACTCCAAGCATACTCTTCAGTTAAGTTCCCATGGCTTCTTAGCAATCATGATGACATGTAATCTAAAAATTCCAATTTTGAGGGTATTGAATGTTCACAGTCATGCTATCCTGTAATGCTAGCATTATTGGGGGGAAAGGTGCAAAATATAGTGACTAATGTTTAAAAGATCAATTTAAGGAGGAATTTGAGGGATCACAACCATCTGTCAGAGACACTTTAAGTATAGTGCTGTCTAATGGCAGGGAACAGCACTTGTTGAACTTGAGGTCTATTCTATCCTTATAATTCTATTAATTAACTAATGAGGCTAAATCTAATAATAGATAAAACTTGGCAGCTTTCATGGTTCTATAAGATACAATGCAAGGTGCATTAATTAACAAAACCATTGAACATAACTTTTATTTGAATGATAATAAATATTTACTAGTATCATTATATATTATATATTTATTACCTAACTACACCCAGAAATCAATCCATTAATATGCCAGCAGGAATACAATTGAATACTTTCACCAGAGTGGAAACTGAAAATATCAAATACATCATTTTTGCAGAAAAAAAGATGTCACCTTTTAAAAATTACCTCAATATATATTAATATTCCAAAGTGGCATTTGTTGTACTCACCCTCCCAATTTTAATTAAAATAATATTAAACAAATGGGAAATTAGTTTTTAAAAACTAGAATTTATGGACAGTGACATTAACTCTGTGTTATTTAATAGCTTATAATATTTAACTATATAATGCTAGGTATAATGCAAAAAATAAACTTTATTTTCATCATTATATTTCTGAACTTGATTTCAATACTAGTTTTTGCTTGCTTACTACCGAAAGGAATTACAAGTGGGAGAGCATAGAAGAGACACATAGTATTGGTGAATCAAGGAAAAGATCAGGATTAGGAGTGTGTGTGTGTGTGTGTGTGTGTGTGTGTGTGTGTGTGTGTGTTTGACACACACACAGACTCTGAGAGAGTTTTTGAGTCACTTATTCCTCATTAAGGCTAATGAAGCACCGCTTAATGTCTATATTTGCTTGAATTAAATGTTTGTTCCTAAGTATATCACTCAGAGTTTCAGGAAACAAAACAAAACAAACAAAAAGAAATAGATAGATATGAGTAATGAAATAAGTAACTTGGAGTTCTAAGAGTAGACATCTTTCCTCATCCTCATGACCTCTCAAAACTCTCCAAAACATAAATAATGCACCAAAGAGAAAAATAAAAAAAGAACCAGCTATTTCTACTGTCACCGACAATCCGAAAGATGGTAATACAACGCAAAAATAAACAAACAAAAAGAGAAATTGATGTTCAATGCTCCTGAGCTTGCTCAGCCCCCAAACCACCTCCCATGCTACCAGCAGAGAACTCACTCTAGCAGACCCATGTATACAACATAGGTTAACATCAAAAGCCTCTCTGGCACACCATGTCCCTCTCCCTAATTTTAGTGCTGTAAAGACTCCCAGTGCGACTGCGTAAATTAGCTCAAACTACTGTTCCCCAGCTTGGAACAACAAACAGGAACAAAAGTCTGCTGGGGGTGGCAACTCAGGAGCATCAGCAATGCAAAACTCTGAATTGCCATTGCAGGGAAAAGCAGACTTTAAAACACAGGTGAATCGGGAGAGAAGGAAGGAACAGAGAGAGAATGGGAGAGGTCATCAGGACTGGATACTGTACAAGTGTGGAGTTGTAAAGCACCCCACCAAGCCTGAGGGAAATATCACAGCATCTAGCTGAATCCAATTTTTAGCACCCAAAAGTCAGCTGGGGACAGAAACCTGGGCTGGTGAACTGTGAATTTCCCAGTGTTGAAGGAGATTTAGATCCTTTGCAAACCAGCCCCCAAGAAAATGACCATCAGAGGGAGGGAGTCGGGAAATGACTGATAAAGAAGATGAGGGAGGAAAAGGACTGGAAGTAACAAAGATTTCAGCAAGAAGAAATCTCAAAGATGTTAAACATAAAAAAATACATTAAGAGTAAAATCAATAACAAAGAAGAAAATCTGGTCTCCAGATCTAGAAAATGAGTCCAAGAATCTATGGATAAATGCTGCAAAATGAGGGGAAATGATCCAATACTTGATGAGATGGAGGATCCTGTGGAATTTGAGGAAAACGTGGAACTTTAAGACACTATTCTTGAATGATTTAAAGAGAAGAAAAAATTATGAGAGCAGAATTTGTTTCACACAGAAAAAATAATGAGCAGAATACAAAAATGTGAATCTGCAATGGCAAGCCTCACCAAAGGAAACAAGGGTTTGAAACAAATAGCTTCAGAATACAAATACACAGAAGGGAAGGACAACGTAGAAAAAGAGAAGCAAAAAAGAAATACATTAAAAGAAAATATGCTTATTATGCAAGGACAACACATAGATCTGGAAGACAAGTTGTGAGGATCAGAGGTCTCCTAGCAGACATAATAGGACTAAAAGCTTTAGCACCATAATGAAGGGAATAATAGAAGAGAACATCTTAGAACTTCTGAACACAAAACAATGAATTTCTAACTGAAAGTATTCATGGATCGTCTCCAGAAAAAAGAAAAAGACTACAACCTAGGCTGCAAATGAAGACACGTAGTGGTTAAATTTAATAATTCAATTCAGAAACAACAAGCTCTGCAAGCCATCAGGGAAAAGACCTTCAAATACAAAAGAAAGGGCATTCAAATAACGAAAGGGGATTCTGCAGACATTAAAAAATGAGGAGAAAATAGAATAAGAACATTGGAGCTCAGGATGCAGCCCAGGGTGACCTATGATAAAAATCTGAGCTTAACCATACAGGACAAAAGATGGACATTCTATAATAAGAGTTAACATTTTTAGAAAGAAAACAGGAACTGAAGAGAATATTTGCTTCTCAATACCCCAAATAACAGAAATGCAGGAAGAGTGAATACAGTAACCACCAGCAAAAGAGTGATTTCACATAGATTAGTAAGAGACAATTGTCTTAATGTATATGAGGAGACAGAGGTGAAGGTGGAAATATGGTAGAGTTAACAGTGTAGCTAGGTGGTGAAGTGTATAGAGCACTGGGCCAGAATTCAGGAAGGCTCTTCTTTGTGAGTTCAAATCTGGTCTCAGACACTTACTACTGTGTGATGCTGGGGAATTCATATGACCCTGCTTGCCTCAGTTTCCTCATCTGTAAAATGATCTTGGAGAAGGAAATGGCAAACCACTTCAGTATCTTTGCCAAGAAAACCCCAAATGTGATCAAAAAGAAATGGATAAGCCTGAAAATGACTGAATAACTACAGCAGTAAAGAAGCAGACAGGGGGCATTATGGACAGAACTTGGCAACAGTATGCATACAGCTTTTTCTGGGACTACATTACAACATAGGAAGAACATGAAAAAGGGTAGGAGAGCAGAGGAAACACAGAGTAGTGAGACATCAGGGTCAAATTGAAGGCTAATATTTAGGGGAAGGTGACCTCTATGGTCTCAAAAAAGAGAAAATCCTATATGGTTGTGGGTGAAGAGGTGGGGGGGGGGGGAGGGGAAGCTGGAAATGTTGAAAAAAGGGGGAAAGAAAGGAGACCTTACTTAGAATGGGAGCAGATTCCATTGATGAATGCTACTATGTGTGGTAGTAGATGAGGACCTTACACCAAATGAGTCTGGGGAATTTGGTACCAGAAAAGTCTACTTGTCCTGAGAGAGGAGAGTTGGAACCCCTGGGGCCAGCTGGCTCAAGGAGGAGTTGGAAAGCAGGGTCCCATGGGAAGCTCTCCAGTCAAATGTAGAAAATATAAAGGTCAACAAAAGAGAGTAATGATTAGGTGGGGGACAAGAGCGCTACCATAATTCAGTGTTCTCTTTGACACCTGCAAAAACTGGCATTGTTCTGGCAGTAAGGCACAATGGAAAAGATGAATCCATGGTGTAAGATCAACAAGGCAGTAAAAAAGATAAAAGGAGATGAGTTGTAGGAAATCAGTTTTGCATTCCATTCACAATTATAGTGGTACTAACCTCTAGGGGAGAAAATTAAAAAAAAAAAGTATTTCTAGCACCTGAAACATGGAATAAGATTTAGGTATCAAAACAATCATAAGTAGATTTTATTATAATGCTATATTCATCTCTGATATTTTCTTGTTGCTCTGGAAAAACAATAAAACAACAACAGTAACAACCAAAACTCTTACCATTTAGGCTATATGTTGCCAAAAGCAATAGGATTTGGGATGAGAAGAATTGGGTTTCAGTAATATTTTTGCTATTTATTAGTTTGTTGACTTTGGACAAGCTGCTTGACTTCTCTTAGTGACAGGTTCCTCCTTTGTTAAATGCATCAGGAGACAGTTAATGGTGAAGACATTACAGTATATGTTCAAATGGAGGCTGGCCAGGTTCTTGTTCCATTATAATTTAAACTTGATGACTTCCTAGTTTTCTTGCCGATCTAAAGGTCTGTGATTTTGAAAAAAAAAAACATGCCTTCCTTTGGTAAGATGGTTGTTGTGAGAATCCAATGAAAGACAATTCAAACCCACTTTCTCTTGAATTTGTATCCATATCTCATTTATATTATACCCTAAGAGAAGGACTTTCTTTAGTAGATAGAACATGGAGCACTTGTATAAGGGATTTAAGTCTATTTCTAACTTGCTATATGACTTTCACATAGCCACCTAACCTCTTGACCCCAGTCTTTCCCTGAGGGAAGAGCAAGATGTTTGGAGATCAGGACATGGAAAGAGAGAAACCACATCATTTTACCTGCCTTTGAAACATGATAAATTTGTTCTTGCTAGAGGCAGGATACTTAATTTAATAGACTACTGGTCTACTCTGGCCAATGTTTTATTTCTCTTCTTCTCATAACCTTTAACTCTCAAGGTGAAATAAATATATATAGCAACATGTTTCCCAAAGATGAGAGTGTTAGAGTGGAGGCTGTGAAAATCAAATAAAAAAATGTCATTTTGTTTCCCATTTTTTGAAATCCCTATCTATACAATATGACAAAATCTCACAGTGAAAGGGTTTCAAGGCAATAAAGAAGCTATGTAACAAGTAGGCAACAGAAGAAAGAATTGTGAGGGAGTCAATGACTGGCATGACCCTTACCTCAAGGAGTAATGAGTCAGAGATAGAGAGGGCAGTAATATGAAGCACTACTGGCAAGAAAGAAAATTGGTGAGGAAACTGAAATTAGGAAATTCACTCATGGGCTAACCAGAGCAAAATACTGTGAGACTGATACCTCCCACTTTTTGAACATTACATTTTAATTAATTTAATTGAATAATATTAGTAATAGTAACTTGCATCTTATTAAAGTCAAGGGAGAGTAGTAGTACTTTTCAAGCAAATATTCCTTCCTGTCAATAAATCCCCACCTGTGTAGTCTGTGTCTCTCTCTTTTAGAAAATGAGATCCTTGAGAGTACTGCTTTTACTTTTGTATTTGTATCCCTAATGTTTAGCATAGTACTTGGCACACAGAAAGTGCTTAATACATACCTTTTAATTAACCTATACATTTGTTAACTATTGAGCAGTTTCTTTATAAAATGATTAGGTATGACTCTAACACTTGATACAGCGGAGGCTAAATAACATTAAACTTTATACCTATCAATAACAACTTATTAAACTAACACTTTAATTTTTGTTAATCATTTCATATATATATATATATATGGATGATGTATGTGTATATATGCATATACATATATATATTTATATAATCTTAAATGAGGTAGATTCTATAAGTAGTATTGTCTCTATTTAACTGATGAACATACTGAAGTTCAGAGGGATTCCACTCATGGGCATGCAGAATGAAGAAATGGAATCTCAAACTAGGTCATCCAGTGTCAACACTACACATTTCTCCATGGCTCCACTTTTCAGTCTTCTTTCTCATAATCACATACTGAGCTCCTATAATGGAGGAAAAAGAGTGAAGTCTCTATTCTCCAGGAACAACACCTTAAAAAAGCATATTCATTAATTTCCGGTGCTCAGCGTGGGGCCCACTACTTCACAAATTACTGTGCACAGAGTAGGTATTTAAGCAATTCTTGTTGAATTGAAATTTTAAAAATCCATTGACTAGATTGAATTGTAATTATTTATCAATATATCTATCTATGAACCAAGGAGAATAAAGATCTTTAAGTACATAATTCCCAAGGCAGCAAACATCTTTCATGTTCATAGGATATAGAGAATTTTCATACATAGCAAAAATTTTGTGTAAGGAACCTTATATAAGAACTGAAGGAAAGAAATTGAAAGGTTAGCATTCAATTCAAGTTGCATTCTTATGTAGCTCAGGCAAATTTATCTGACTTTGGAGAAGCTGCTGAGGTTTGGGATAGCTGAACATTTTGAAGTCTGTGTCTTTGAAAATCTTGTAGAACCAAACTCACAATTCCTCAAATATTCCCAAGTTGTAGTCATGGACAAAATGGCTCCCTAACCATGTATTTTGCAATGGAAGTACCATGCAAAGCAAGCAAATTACATTTTTTTTTCAGATTAGGTAACACAACAATCTGCAAAAAATGAGAGATTTCTGAGGAAAGACATAGAGATGATGCCTAAAAGTAGGACCAATTATGTAGATGGTGTCCAAATATGAGAACAGGGTAACTTGCTGTTCTCTGCCACCTGTGCCTTCCACTGTATTTTCTCCATCCCAGAATTTTTGAACCTCAAGGATACCTTTAAATCATTCAGGGCTCTGCGAACTGGCACAAACATTGATTATGGCAATGACTGATAAATAAACCATTGGTTTCATTTGTAGGTCGTTATTGGAGGTGGGATATAAGTTATCTATTTCCTTTTTTTCTACTAATCTAACTACAAGAAAACTTTCTTGTCTGTAACTGAGAAAACATTCCAGTGTTATTCCTTCATTCAGTTGATGAACCAGAACCTCTGAGAATACACAAAAGGCACTGGAATTTACAACAAACAACTCTTTTAAAAGGTGGAGATTGATTTTAAAGTTCCTTTATCTCATTGTTATTTGTCTTTACAGTAAAAAGCAAGGTTTTGGCAATGCAACCAGCACTTAAATACAGGTTTCCCTAGGTTTATGTTGTTTTTTTTTTATGATTTAGGGAAAACCCAGAAATCCATATTCTTATAAAGAAATATGTATTGAGAATAAAACCTGTGATTTTATCAGAATAGAGAACTCCCAGATGAGGAAATTCCCTTTGCCAATGCAATTTGTAACTTTCTTTGCAATTTCTCTTCTTTGAGCATCTCTCAGGGCACAATACTGAGTTTAAATGATTCCCCCAACAAACATCTCTCTGTCAGAGGTGGGACTTGAACCTCACTCTTCCTGGCTGTAAGGCTGAATATCTTCAATTTCTTTGACTATTAAAATTATTGATAAACTTTAAGCAGAGACACTTAATCTCCAAGTTAATAAAACCCCCAGAGGTTTTATAGGCTAATAGGATCTAGAAATGAATGAGATCTTGAAAAACATCTAAATGATCTCCCTTATTTTATAGATTCAGAGAGGTTAAGTGATTTGCCAAAGGTCACACAGCTACAAATTAGAGTAATGGATTGGATGTTGGATTTTTTATGTCTAAATCCAAAGTTCTTTCTTGCTATATTGGGTCATGTACTAAAATTCTTACATAAGCAAGAACCTCCTCTCTACTCCAAGTAGTCACCCAACTGTTACTTACAATCATTCTAGTTTGGACCAGTTCTAATATCTAGGAAACCATTGCTTAGATCAAATAACAAAATTGATTTTTTCTAACTTCCATCTCTTGTTTCAGGTTGATTTCTGGTATTTGAAGGCAACTACTACATATCTCCATGTAGACTGAAGTGACCATCACAATTGCAGTGAAATGATGCGTTGGGATTGGAAAAGTGGTTTTGATCCAGACTGTAAAGAACCTTACAAGCTGCAATAAGAAATTCAGATTTCATCCTAAAGGTAATCGTGAGCTACTAAGATTTTGGAAAATGGAAAGTGACCTGGACATATCTGAGCATTAAAAGGAGATATTTTGGGCAGCTGTGAATATTAAAGAAGACATGATATAAGAAGTTAAGAGGCCATTACAATGGGCCAGATGAGAGGTGATGAGAGTATGAACTAAAGTGGTGGTAATAGAAATGAAAAAGACATTATTGATGCAGCCAATATAATAAGCTGTTATAAGCCTGTCTCAGGTTATTATTATGATGATGATTATTTTAATGTTTTTAATTGTAAGTTTTTTTTTCTTTTAGGAAGCCAACTACGACAATCATTTTTACCACTCTAGTAAGACTTTCCTGGTTACTCTGCACAGTTCACTTGAATGTCTTTCTTCCTCAACTTTTAATTTTCCGGATCCTCATGAACAATTGTTTTTAAAAAGTTAGAAATTATTCTCTTCTAAGCTATCTTTCCCCTCAACTCCCACTGAAAACGTAAATATACCTTTTATAGAATTTCAAACTATTTCATTGAAAATCACCCACAAACATTTCCAGAAGTGAATTAGCCGTATTAACAAAGTCTTCTAGCGTACTTTGCTATTATTCACTTTTGGCTCTATCTTAATGTGGAACTTGTGAGTGAAATGAAAGCAGACATTTTCCACATTCTGACCTGGTCCTGCAAATGGCCCATTAAAAAAAAAAGTTGATACTTTTCTGTTTCAGATATATTCTATTATTGGGGGTGGGGAAGCAATAGTTGGAAATAATGTTTCAATCTATTTCCTTTTTTCTTGTGAATTCTGGCTCCAGACTCCTATTTTCCTTTAACCCAAGTCTGCTTTTGCCAGAAACTCCCTCACTAGGCCATTTCCCAAACCTCAGAAAATCTATTTCCAATGATTTATATGTGAGGGGTATTTATCTGAATTAAATGAGTAGTTTGGAGAAGTTCTGATCCAGCTAAATTCAAAATGGAGATTTGATGCAAATTTGTTTATCTATACCAGCATGTTCAGTAATCAAATACACATTATTCATTTAATTTTTGAAAGAAGGGGGCTTCCAGATTTGTTTATAATTGCTTGAACGATTTGTTTCTCCAATTTGTTGATAATCTCAGCATTTGCTTTCCAGTTCAAAGAGTCTCTTTAGTTCTTCATCTCTGATTTGTTCCCAGAGTGCACTGCACCAACCATCTATGCCCATCATAGAAAGTACATGATTACAGCTATTTATCACAAAGGTATTTTCTAGCCTTGGGGAGGGAATTAATATTTTGCTGTATCATTTAATAATCAGTATTATTCAGTAATCCTTCCTATTCCCCATTTTGTCAAACCTGGTTTCATAGTCTAGCTCCAAAGATAGTCTCTTCCAATAAGAACTAAGTGCTTGGATGATTAATGTGATTGCTCCTAGGACCTGGGGTATTTACTAGCTAACCGTTTTAAAGTGGGATCCGTGCTTTGTCTACAGATAATCAAAGAATCATTTTGGACTGGGTCTCTTGGGAGGGTATGGATCTTCTGTCCTTGACTCTCCCCTTCAAAGTTAGGGGTGACTGGGTCAGGGAAAGTTAAAGGGGGTGAAGAGGTTAAAGAGGTAAAGAGGTGACTGAACTGGTTCTGATTTTCTGGCCAAGATTGCTGCAGGCAGCTGTGTCCCATAAAGCTGTCACGTACTAAACCTATGTTCTGCAAAGGAATCATATCACTTGCGAAATATTCTGCTCTCCCATGGAGAAAGTAGGAGGTAGGAGCTGAGATAACTTAACCTACCTCCTCATTAAAATGTCTACCAATCAGGCTTGTGTTACCTCTTTCAGGGGAAGTCCAAATGATGTACTGTCTGTCCAATCAGAAGAAAGACACATCCAGGTTTAGAAACTTTGTTGATACTCATTTGAGATCTTTGGTCATTGAGAGACAATTGATCCAATTTATTGATTACTGCTAACATAACTAATAAATTGATCATGCTCAGGGACCTTACTTTACTGAGGTTGCCAGAGTGATCCATTTCATTAACAGTTATACCTGTTACTGTTAATGAACTGTAATCTTGCTCTAGAGAAAATCATGCTTTAGTTTACCCCAGTGTCATTTTACTCTCCACACCTGAAGAGAGCAAGCATTTGAAGGAAACATTCCCTTCCATGTTAGTCTTCAGCATCTATTCCATAAAGTACTTATCAAACCAGGTGTGGCCAGCACTGAGGACCAGCAACACTCACATAGCTTCTCTCTTTAAGTCTCACTTAAAACACTGGTATTAAATTCAAATAGAAATTAATTCTTGAGGCTGCATATTGACTTAGAAAAATCACAAATTAAGACTTTTTATTTTGTAATGAATTTTTATTTACTTGTTTTAAAAAAAGATTACATTATAATCAGCATGGGATTAAATTCAAGAATTTTGAAAGCCTTATGAAAAAAAAATATTGAAAGCAGAACCACAAAAAGTCCTTCTCGGGGGAAAAAATGTCATCATTTTCAGAGGAATGTGAGTTGATTTTGGTTTCAACATTATTTTTTTCTTGCTATAGATGAATCTTTATGGCCTCTAATCACAATACTGAAGTGAAATTCTTGATTTTCTCAAAGCAGGTGAGTCTCAAGTATCCATCATATTCACAGGCATCTTGTCAGCCATCTTCTGCCAGATGTTTTGTTTTTATTTTTTTAAGTACATAAGAAGATTTAAAAGTTGTCACCATCTTTCTTTAGGCAGGTGGTTGTGGCCAGAAATATTCTCTGTATCACCCATGTTTCATTATGCTACCTAGGTCAAGTAGGTGACTTAGTATATAATAGTATTTTGTGTTGGCAGTTTGAAGGAACTGAGTTCAAATAAATTCTCCAACACGAAATAGCTGTGTGACCTTGAGCAAGTCACTTAACCTCTTTTAGCCTCAATTTCCTCAGCTGAAATTGAGGAATACTATCACCTAACTCACGCAGTTATTATGAGGATCAAATAAGCTATTATTATTATTTTTAAAGTGCTTTTTTAAACCCTTAAACACTTTATATACACTAGCTATTATTTGGCTAAATTGTTCTAAAGTCAAATAATGAAAAAGTCAATATTTGTTAATGAGTATACCTGAGACTATAATAAAATCATAGCACTCCAACCTTCTGTTCAAAAAAAAGAAAAAGAAACAAATATACACATAACCTAAATTCAGAAATTCACAGTAAGATGCAGGTAAATTGGAAGTGGATAATTATAGTCAAATTTTGTCATGGTAACCTGAAGCTATATGTTCATCATAGAGGGCTATGAAATGAAAATGTCTTTCCAGAAAGACAAATTAGTCTTAGATGCAAATGAAATAAGTTCCCTTTCTTGTTCTGCTACTTGACCACTGCAGTATTCTTCCCTACTTGACACATTTCCCAGCCTTCTGATATATAACAGTTTTTCGTTTCCCTTCTACTAATTATGACAGGAATATCACATGTAAAGGTAGTTCAAAGTTATTCACCGGATTGTTTATTTTAAGGTTGAAGTGACCTCAGAGCCCCTATAGTAAACCTCTTTTCTCTTACAATTAAGGGAAAGTGAGACCCATGAGAGTTATGTGTCTTTCCCAGCATCACACAAGTGTCAGAGAAGAATTTGAACCCAAATCTTGACTTTAGTGATTGTTCTTTAAGTTGTACCACAATACAGTTGATATTGCCTTACAGATTTTCTTACTGATTTGTTTCCAAATTAGTCCTCCTTCCAAAATGCCTCCTTTTCCCATTCCAACTTCCCAGGAAAATATCTCCCTTCATAGATTCACCAGGCATTTGGAGCTGCATTTTGTTAAGCTTTTTAGTTAATGATGCCAAATACAACCCAAGGGCTGCTCTGATCTCCTGACCTGAGCTTAAGGCTTCAGAACCTTACATCACTGTAATAAATGTTTGTTAGGGAACACTTAGGCCTATAGTTCTGAATTTTCTCATGTGAGATTTTATTAGGTTCATCATTCACATATTGTAATGAAGCAAAATGATTTCTCTCAGAAATTGTTCCCAGTGAGATCACAATTATTAAATACCATCATTGCTGATAATAATTAAACTTTTATTATCTTAGCTTCAACCCTGTCAGTTTTGCTCTCCCCAGAGATGTTCCTGTTTGTAAGCTCTAGGCTTTAGGGAAATGTGCAATGAACAGTGCAGTTAAAAAAATATGCTCCCCAAATTAGGATATTAGTCCTTCAGAGAAATATTTTTGTATAAACCAAGTTCAGATCCTCTGCAAATGTGTTCCTGGGACTAGTTTTCCCTTAAGAGATTATGGCTGCTCTTAGAAGTCTGATATCTTAGAAGAGGAAATCCTTCCAAATAAAGGACTGAAATGGATATTTAAGAGACTGCCAAAGAGCCTATGAACAGGGGAAAAATGGGACCTTCTATAAAGGGGGGGACAAAAAAAAGATGGTTATTTGGTTTCCATGAATTTTCACTGGCTGTTCCTCATACCCGGAATTCTGACCCTCCTCATCCCAGTCTCCTACTTTCTCTGGGTTGCTTTATATCTCAGCCAAAATCTCATTTCCATAAGAAGCCTTTCCCAATCCTGCTTAATCCTGGTGCCTTCCCTCTGAGACAAATTCAGCTTCACCCTGTATACATCTTGTTTGTATGTGGTTGTTTGCATGTTTGTTTCTGCCTTTGGATTGTGAGCTCTTTGAGAGCACGGCTAGAGAATTTGCTTCTTTCTTCATGTCCTCAGTGCTTTGTTTAGTGCCTGGAGTATAGTAGGCATTTTAATAAATTTTTGTTTATGATTATATATCATACATTGTTTATTTTCCTATATACTCAGTATCAGGCAAACTGATCTCTATTCCATAAATCTGATAAATCTACCTTCGTTCTGTATCACCTTGATATGGCAACTCTACCATACTTAGGATACACTCTGTCCTCAATACAATCCATCAACTCGAGCTCATCTTCTACAGAAAGCTTTTCCTGATCTTCCATATTTTACATGTCTTCTCTCCCAAATGATTTTTTTATTTAACTACTTTTTATTTAGTTTGTGCATTTTTCTATTTACTCTGCATATAGTTCATGTGTATTGGCTTTCCAAAGTGGCAGCTAAGTGGCATAGTGGATAGAGTACTGGGTCTGGAGACAGAAAGATCTGCTGTAAACTCCAGTCTCAGATATTTAATACCTATGTGACCCTGGACAATCATTCAATGTCTGCTTCCTTTTCTCCCCTCAACTATAAAATGGGGATAATAGTATCACCTACCTCTTGGGGTTGTGGTAAAGATCAAATGAGACAATATTTGTAAAGTACTTAGCATAATGCCTGGCAAACAGTAAGTGTTTTATAAATGCTTATTTCCTTCCTTCAGTCCCCATGAGAATGTCTCTAGAAAGTAGGTATTGTTTTATTGTATTTCAATTGTTATCGTATTTGATCCCCCAAACCCAGCAAAATTTCTGGAATAAAAAAGTTTTCTTTTAATAATATGCTTGTTGATTGACAAATTGGAAGTCTTTCAATCCAACCACCTCATTTTACTTTTGTATGATGATTGGCAAAGTCACTGACTGATTTGAGTTCTTCAATCAACTTGATATGTATTGGACTTTGCGATTATTTTGATTCAACTACAAGGTACTTTCTCACAAAATATAGACATGCTTATTGGTACCTTACCGATTAAAATTCAGAAAATGGACTTAAGCTGTTATGATTATGTAACTGAGAATCAAACTCCTCTTCCTTTAGTCTATAAAGTAAACTGCAAGTTCCCTTTTACTCTCTTCAGAAATTTCTTCTTCTTTCCTCTTCTTTTTGTCTACTTTCTCCTTTCTCCTCTTTCATTCATAAGATTTATGCATTGTGTTCTATGTGCCAAATCCTCTGTTAAACATGTTAGAATTCAGGATAGGGGACTGAGGAGATTTCTCATCCCACCAAATCATTCATATCCTTATCGCCATTGTTTTCTTCTAAATGCTATATTCAGAATAGGCAACATAAATATGGGAGGCTTTGTCTGCTGCTATATTGTGTTGAGTTCCTACCTCCTTGCAGTTCACAAATCAACTTATACTAGACATCTCGGGACCACTGACTACAGTTGGTACCAAGGTACTATTCATTTCTAACATCTCTATAAATATTATAGGATACATTGTAAGACAACTATGGTGTTCTCTTGGTAAATAGAAGGGTTTTCTATGACCATGAATTAAATATTTCCAACATCTTTTATAGGGAACAAGAAATGGAAATGAGGAGAGATGTAATCACTTTCGTGGAAGGGTTAAAAGGGTTAAAACCTAAAAGGGTTAAAAGGGAGATAGCCTAAAAAGTAGACAATTAAGAAGATTTTTTAAAAAAAATTATTTTTAATTTATGAAAAAAATAGGCATTTCCATAACTAAAAAATGAAACACATATTAATTTGATTTCCTATCTCAGGAATTATGTGAAAAATAAAGAAATATACATTATAATAGTCGCCTAATTGAGTTTAGTTGATATAGGCTGCCCCATATTAGATCCTTTAGCATTGCATAATCAGGTAAAATTTTGTATTTTTGTACAGATAGGGTTTTAATCTCAAGAATATCCCTTTCAGACACAGTAGAAATTTTTTTTTGGAGGGGAGTGGTATGGAGAGACCCATGAGCCTAGATTTCATGTATATACACTTAAAGCTAGCCCTTATGAAATCTGAAATTGTACCTCTCTCTCCCTTCCAGTCTTGTTTTTGCCTCCACAATTTTCATTTTAACTCATTTCCATATTAGCTTCAATAATGACTCCTTTGTGTCCAAGGTTAGGTCAAATTCTCACCTCACTCCCCTCTTCTCTTATATTTCCTTTTTTTTTTTTAAATCCCAAATGATCTAGCCTTAAAACTACTTTTGGAAGAAACTATACATGAATATGTATGTGTGTATCTCTGCATATTCTTTTGTTCTTCCTTTAATCCATTATACAAACTGATAGTAGATGTGGAATAATATAGGATCCTGTGCAGAACAACTATTGTGCATAACCAACACCATGCCCTTCATGTATCAGTAGAAAAGGAAACCAAGGAGAAAGCCACAGTCCAAGGGGAGTTGCAGGTCCATTTTCCTTGGAAGAAGACAAGCATATCAGGAGACCAGCCTTAGGATTTCAGAAGCTTTAATTCCCTCAGAGAGCTATTCTATCTTGCCTGCCTATAGGGTCTGGTTTCTGACATCTCTGCAGGCAGTATCTTTATGAAAGATGAAGGGGCTGCCATCTGTTCCACAGATGATCAAGCTCTCTTTCTTGGCTCCCTTCAGTTTGCCAAGATAATGCTTTGTCTATGGAGCCCTTTCCTTGGATGATATTTTTTGTTTTTGTTTTTATTTGTTTTTTTGTGTGCCCTAGGGGCAAATTTCGTGTCATCTATTCCCCTATGTTTAAAATTTCATTTTTTACCAACAGGTTAACTATGGTCTTGCACTCCAAATGGCTTACATTTAATAGGGAACTAATATACTCTAAGAGGCCTGTTTTTAACTGTGATGTGTGTAGGGTTGCCATTAATGTTAATGGGAGTTAAGTGATCATCAAAGAGACAAGAGACCCCTTGGTGTGAGCAGAGGCAACTTAATTTACAGCTTGTCAAAACAAGATCTTAAAAGTGACTTTAAAATAGACTTCATGGGGTTTTATGAATATCCTTTCTCAATGACATTGAAGACAAATATATATACATATATCTATATATATGCACATACATACACATATGTATATAATTATATGTATATGTGTGTGTGTATATATACATATATATATATATATATATGTATATGTATATATATATATATATATATATATATATATATATGCTTAGTTTATGAGTCAAAAGTTGATTTTCTTCCACAACCTTTGCCACAAATTCTAACTGTTCAAGCTAGGGGTAACTTTTTGATTTTCCACCACCACACATTTGTACCTTTCATTAGCCTTTTAAATTCTGTATTACTTGTAATTTTTTTTCCTGATGAAGAAAAAAAAAACACAATGATTAAATGCACATAAACCTCTCTGATGATGACAATAGGAGATAAATAATTAGAGAAATAAGCAGATGAAGAAAAAACAAAAACGTTGATAAGCCTTCAGAATACCTTGTAACATTTCTTTCATTGAATTATCTGCTGATTTGTCAAATCAGTGTCATGACAAACTTGTGTCATAAGGGAAATATCTCTTGCTTATCATACTGAAGAAACAGGTATTTTGTTTGTCTTTTTTATCATTGAAGATTTTTTTTGTTTTCTTGTTCTCTATGACTAGAAAGGTAGAAGTCATAGACAGTAATCTTTCCTCCTCCGTTTCCTCCTCCCTTTTCAGCTCTTCTACTGATTCAAGTCCTTGAAGAGTTGATAAGAGGATGAGCTATTCCTTTTTAGAGTTTCCTTGATGGACCTAATTGATACAATCCCTTTTCTGAGTATTTTTTTTTCCTAGCTGCCATTCCATTTCTAACATTTTTGTTTAACTCAGTGTTAACCCTGCATTGTAAAATCAGAGAATGGCTTATGGATTATATGAACTGGTTATAAAATAGCAAAGTTATAGGGAACAATGAAAAGTACAAAGCCATCCTTGGCAATGACTAGAAGATATACTATTGAATAGGAAGACTGTTTTTATACAAATCTCATAATCTCTGGATATGCTCAAACTGAACAAACAGAAGTTATTGCCATCCACTTTGTATTTTTGTCTACTTACACAAACTGGTTTGTGAAATAGGTCTTTGAAAAGCCATATGCTAAAATGAACCTATTAACTTTTGCTTTTCAGTGTCCTTGATGGCAAACAGCAAACATTCAAGGACAACCAAACTTTAAGTACATGTGTGAGTGTTGCTTTCTACACAATAGAGACACTTGAATGAGAAGTTCTGCCTCGTAGTATCGCATATTTCCAAGCTTAAAAGGATCTTTGACTACCTTATTTTACTGAGACTCATAGAAACTAAGAGATTTTCCTGGTCATATCACTGAGATCAGATGTAAGACTCAAGATCCAAATTTAGTAATCTTTTACTTGGTGCACTTTAGAATTCATAATCATTTAATTGTAAAGCTTAATAAATTTTAGCTCATAACATCACTTCCTTTAATAAAAACCAATGTTTTGCCTTGTAGAGTGGTTTGGTAGGAGCTGCTGTCCCATTGTCTCATCTAACAATCAGCCCCAATACCTATATAATCAGAGTTTGAGAGTGGCACCTTCTGGATGAGAGGCTGAGTAGAGGTAGTATGTGAAGTAGAAATTAAGGAAATTACACTGGTCAAGTCAATTATACATATTATTATTATTAACATTTCTTGGTTAATATGGGGCATATTCATATGGGGCATTGGGCTAAGTAAGGCTGAAATTAAAATTAGCCTAAGAAATAATTTTTATATTCAAGCTACCAATAAACTGCTTGGGGAAACAAGATGTAGTTAAAACAACAACAAATAATGATATGAGTCAGTATATGATGGCAGGTATAGTGGATGGAGTGATTGCTGATTTCAGAATCAGGAAAAGCTAGGTTTAAATTCTATCCAAGACACTTCCCATTTGTGTGATCTTGGTCAATTAAGCCCTATGTACCTCATGTAGTTATCTACTTTAAAAATCTATCATTAAGTCCTAGATGAGTCACAATGTGCCCTGGAAGAAGCTCTTTCTCCTATTTCCTAATCCTGATGAAAGTGGACACATAAATAATATATACAATAAATGAAGAGGGAATGATTTAGAGGCTAAGGCTGTCACAGAACTCTAAGAGAAGGATGTGAAACATGTATTTAGAATTAAGGGCCAATGGCTTCCCTGACTTTCTTTAAGTCAGAGGTGTCAAGCTATGGAAATATAATTGGGCAAGAGTGTTTAATGTGAGTTTTAAGAATTTTATTTTTTTCCTTTGTAATCTTGAATATTTTATTAATTTAAAAGCATTCCTCTGAGCAGTGGTCCTTAGGTTTTACAAGAATGTTAAAGCAGTTCATCTCTCTATGTCTCTCTGTATCTGTCTCTCTCTCTCCTCTCTCTCTCTCTCTCTCTCTCTCTCTCTCTCTCTCTCTCTCTCTCTGTCTCTCTCTCTCTCTCTCTCTCTCTCTCTCTCTGTCTCTCTGTCTCTCTCTCTCTCTCACACACACACACACACACAATTAAGAATCCTTTCTCTAAGTTCTTTTTTTTGTAAGCAAATAAATTAATAGTAAGACAGTCAAGATTTCCAGACTACACCATTTCACTCCTGTGATTGTATACCTTATCATAAACTGTATGTAAAGTTTGAGTAAGATCATAAAAGATTAAATAACTCCAAGGAAGCAAAAAAGGTTTGTTTGTCTATTTGTTTTTATTTTCAAGAGGAGCCCTTCAGAACAACCTTAGGGGATAGTCACATGGTGCCAAACTGACTTGCTCAGATAATTTAATCCATAAATTTCAAAAAAAATCATTTTTTCAAACTCATAGAATGTTCTAAATTTAGAGGTGGAGGAGACATTAGAGATGACCAAGTCCAACTCCCCTCTTTTACAAATGGGGAAACTGAGGCACATGCTGGCTAATGATCTTTTCCTAAATTTACAGTGACTGACATATTACTGAAACTCATTTCTCCTACTTCCAATTCAGTGTTCTTTCCATTATTCATTAGTCTCTCTCATGTAGCCAAAATAACTTGAAGATTCATTGAATTTTCCACTATTCAACTGGTTGAATTGATTTGGTACAGGTATAGGCTTAAAGTTCACTAGGTAATAATATGCTTCAATTGTCCTTTTGCTGTATGTTCTCTGTGCAAACAAAGTGGCCTATATAGTCCTCTGGGCTTCTGTTATAACCCCTTATACTAATACTCTGTTTAACTGAGAACTGATTTATTCTTATTAAAAAGAATATATACAAACCAAGAGGCATAAAAGGTTCTATAACCTCCCCACAGTGGTAATGCTGCAGTAATTTGGTGCCAATGAGTACAACTGAAAAGAAGAAATCCCTCATGAATGAGGACACTGATGCTTTAATTATTATACAGAAGGTGACAGCTTCATCCTCTTTTGGCTGGGAGAATATAGCATGGTGTCAGCATAAGAGACCAAAAGCAGTAGGAGAGGTATGCAGAAATAAATGCATCCAATTATTTTGTTATTAAGATTTTATTGTCTTAGCAGGGGGGGGGAAGGAAAAGTGACTAATAAAACAGAAATGATGTTAATTCCAATGCAGCACTTTCATGGCTCCAGATAAATATCCATGGGAAATAAATACAAACAAGAGACAGCGAGCTAAGAAATCTGTTCATTTAGTTCCTAAATATGGGAAATATATTGGAGGATGTAGGAGCATTTGAACTTAATTAAAATCATTAATAATATAATTAATGGAATTTTGAATGTGTCTATCACTAGACATTAATTATCTTGTAGCCACTGGAACAACATAATGATAGCATCATTCTTTGTGATTAGTGTACAACATGCCTTCTCTGGAATATGAATAGTGTCAAAGGAAGATAAATTAGTTCCCAAACTAAATGTTTATCCAACAAAGAAGAGGTTTCATTATTAGATCTGTGCAGGCTTAGCGGGGGGAAAATGTGCCACTGAGCAAATTTCTTCATGATCTGAAGTTAGTCAAACTCATAAGAAGTCTAGGAAGAGATGAATACACCCAACAGGAAAATAGATTAAAAAAAAAAACCTTTGAAGTAGGTAAAATATAACCCCTAAAATAAATGTCAAGAAGAAGATAAATGGAATGCCTATGATGAAAACATTTTCTTTTAGACTAACAGCTATTACCTGCCAAGATGGCAGTACACTAAATAGTTGATGGAAACAGGTCACTAGGACTTCCAAATGAAGTACACACACACACACACACACACACACACACATTTGTGCTTTCTTAGCAATTCTGGAGCTGAAAATAATAATTTTACATGTTGAATGGTAACTATTGAAAAAGTAACTCACAAAGTCGATGTGCTGAATTGGGAAGGAACTTGACTTATTATATAGAATTAGGTTTTCATGCCAGCTACACCAAAGTATAGCTGAGTGATCTGAGTCAGTTCACTTCTGCAGGCTTCATTTTCTTCAATTACATAATATAAGAACAGATCTTTCAGACCTTTATGAGCATTATTCTAGTTCCTATCTTTCTTTCATTTATTTATTCATCTGAAAAAATGAGGAAAATAATACAACAGAATCTCAGGGTTGTAGTAAGGATAAAATGATATAGTATTTATAAAATACTTTGCAAATCTTAAATAGATATGATTGTTGTTATTCTTGTTGCTGCTGATGATAATGATGATGTTGATAATGATGACTTTTATTAATTTATTATATCACACTCATTTCTGGATATATGCTGTCCCCTCTCTCCCTTCAGTAGTCAGCCTTTCCTTATGAGAAAAACAACAACAACAAAGTTCTGCAAGACCAAAAGACATAGCAACAACAATCTGATTGTTAAAAAGAATTTAACACCCAAATCCATCAACTCCTATTTCTTTGGGGAAATCAATTAATGGATATTTTTTAAGTATCTACTATGTGCCAGGCACTATCTTAAGAGGTAGGGATACAAATATGAAGCATAAAACCCCCTCACTCCCAAGGACATTACATTATAATGGAGTATAGAGAAGGATATTTTTTCAATTCTTTTTTTTTTTCAGCAATTGGGGTTAAGTAACTTGCTGAAGGTTACACAGCCAGTTATTTCTGGGTGTGGTGCTGAGTATCTGAGCCCAGATTTGATCCAGGTCATCCCGACACTGGAGCCAGTGCTCTTACTCGCTGAGCCACCTGGCCGCCCCTAAGCAATTGGGGTTAAGTAACTTGCTCAAGGTTACACGGCCAGGTGTTTCTGGGTGGGTGCTAAGTGTCTGAGCCCGGTATTTGGTCTCCAGGTCTTCTCAACACTGGAGCCGGTGCTCTTACTCTCTGTGCTACCTGGCCGCCCGATTTTTTCAATTCTTTGACCAAGTGTAGCCATTGTGATCATACATTGGAATTTAAATAATTCTCTTTGTTTACATTTTTTTAGAGGTAGGCATATTGCTTTCCTTTTTTTTTTTTTAGCTTATTCCACTTCATCCATATCCTCTTACAATTCTCTGAATTCCTCATATTCATTTTTTCCTTTTTAAAGACATACTAATATTACAATTTATGATTATGAATTTTTCTCCATTCTCCAGTGTATAGGAGATCCCTTTCCAGTTATTTTTCTTCTTGTTATGCTGTTACTGTTGCTGTTCTTAAATAGTCTTACAATGAATATTTTTGTATAAGAAGATCCTTCTTTTTATATTTTACGTTCTTGGAGTTTATACCTAACAGTAGATTTTCTAGGTATAAGGTCATCATTACCATAGTAATTTTTTGTATAATTAATGATATTTTTTTTTCTAAAAATTGTCCTTTTCATTATTAGCAACTTGACAGTGGAATGGCAAGATAACTAGTAAAAGGGTCAATAAGACACACAGAACCAGAAAAAAAAAGTGAAGTTAAACCCAGCAAAGCATCTCAGGTTCATAAATTCAGAAGAGCATAGAAAAAAATATATTAAAAACAGTTAGGCAACAAAGTATTGGACCTGGAGCCAGGAAAACTTGAATCCATGTCCCACACCAAATGCTTCCTAGCTATGAGATTCTGGCTAAGTTACTTCAGTTGTGCTTGTCTCATTTTCCTTATCTGTAAAATGGGGAAGAACACCTACTCCTCATGATTATAGTAAGGATAAAATAAGATAACATTTGTAAAATAGTTTGCAAAAATTAAAGCATTTTATAATTGCTATTATCGTCATCAACACCATTACGTTGGATATGCATGTTGCTAGGGTCTCTAATAGGAGTATATGTATTTCAGCCATGCAATTTCTGGTTCTTAGGGGAACTGGCTAGTCAGAAGGAACTGAACTGGAGGGGTGGAGCCAAGATTACGAATATGGGCTGAGACTTGTACTTCCAATATTCCCCTCTGTAGCAGCAAGCACCCCAAGCGTCCTCAGGGTTTGCTGCCACCACAGGTTCTTGGATCTGCTTTGATAAAGGAAAGCAACTCAAAATGGGTTAACAAGCTTACTTTAATCAGTCAGACATATATCGTTTACCTCGTTCAGGGGAAAAAGGTCAGCACCCCGAACTTCAAAGTATACAGACAGAATTATCAAGACAGAAACAGATCAAGTAGACAGCTTTCCAAACTGTCCAGCCATTACATCCATACCCAGTCAACATCTGGGTTTCAACATCTGGGTTTTTCGAAGCGGGGTGGTGGGGTGGCTCTGGACAATGGCTTCCAAGAATCCAGATCAAATCACAGAACACTTCTCAAAGTGAGCCCCCCAAAACAAAGCTACACATCAGGGCTTATATAGCCTTCTCCTGGCTCAGAGAATGTAACAACCTTATTGACTCACTGGCCAATCAAGAAGTATCTACTGAAAAACAAGCCTCCCACCCCAGGCTCCAGGTGCACTTTAGCCTAGAGGCAGGAAAGATCTTACAAATTTACATTCCCATTACACCCTCCAAACAAATTTAAAATAACACCTCAGATCAAATTTTGGAGAGTTAGAGTCAGTCAGAAGGAGACATTTTTATTTTAGCTTAAAATAACTTAGGAGGTCTGAAGGAGACAATGGGTAGGAAAAAGCATAGGAAATGAAAGGACCACCAGCAATGACTCTTGGAGGTTGCCACAGCAGCAGCAGCAGTAGCAGCAGTTTGGGGAGCTCTCAATGCAAAGAGAGTAAAATGGTCAAAACACAGATCAGAAAGAGATTACAGTTGGCCCTTTGCTGATGCTGGTTGCAGCTGGCACTGACTGGTAATTTTATTGCCTATAAGCTGTTCTGGACTGCAGTTCCAGGGTGAAGAGGGCTGCTTTATAATGCACATGGGCCCTCATCACAGTGTTGGGGCTAAGAGAAGCACTAGTCCTTGCAGTTGCAGGGAAGCAAGGACCCTTCTTGAATAAAAGACCAGAGCACAGAAAAGGAGAGCAGTGAACCCATCTCTCTTAGGATAACACCACTTTGGGAGCTTGGAAATTTGCAGACTCCCACAGTTATCTTTGAAAACAATAACATCACCCCACGCACCAGGTAGTAGACACCAATGTTAACATAAATTTCAAGGTAAAGAAACAGATTGAGAAAATGGTCAAGTAAGAAAAATTCAAAAAGTGCTTGACTATGAAAAGTGACTATGATGGCAGGGAAGACCAAGACATAAACTTAGAATAAGACAACAATGTGAAAACAACTACAAGGAAAGCATCAAATAAAAATACTAAGTGGACTCAAAGCTAACAAGAATTTCTGGAAGCATTAAAGAAAGTAATAAAAAAGTAGAAAAAAAACTTGGAAAAAGAAATGAACTTGGATATAAGAAAATTTCGAAAAGAGAATTAACAGTTAGTAAAAGAGGCACAAAAATTCACTGAAGAAAACAATTCCTTTAAAAGGGGAACAGACCAAATGGAAAAAAGGAGGTAGAAAATCTCACTAAAAGGGGGAAAATCCTTAAAATTACAATTGGGGCAAAGGGAAGCTAATGATTCCATGAGACTTCAAAGAAAATAAAAGGAACTAGACCTAGATATAAACTTCTTAAAGGCAGAGGTTATGTCATGATTTACCACTGTATTCCTACTGTTAAGCATACT
The DNA here is from genome assembly GCF_028583685.1 of Petaurus breviceps papuanus. Classification (NCBI taxonomy): domain Eukaryota; kingdom Metazoa; phylum Chordata; class Mammalia; order Diprotodontia; family Petauridae; genus Petaurus; species Petaurus breviceps. The sequence continues at coordinate 43,028,344 of NW_027185809.1, forward strand.
GGTATATCATATGTATTTACAAAATGTTTTTGTTTGGAGTTAATGAAATATTTATCTTTATAAATGGAATGATCAGAACTGGAATCCAGGTTTCTGGAATTCAATTGGAGTTTTCTTTCTGTCATCTTGTGTTGCATATACAGACACCTGTGTAGTGTGTGACAAGAGAAATTGGGTTAGATTACAAGTCAATTTACTTGAATTCAAATTCTATTTCTGCTACTTACTTTCTTCCTGTTTGACCATGGGAAAGTTACCTTGCTTCTAGGAGTCCGTTTTTACATATTCAAAGGCAAGAGGTTGAACTGGACATTTGAGATCGCTTCCAAGATTATGGGGACAGCTAGGCAGCACAGTGGATAGAGTACTGGGCCTGAAGTCAGGAAGATTCATCTTCTTCAGTTTAAATCTGGCCTCAGAAACTTACTAGCTAAGTGACCCTGGATAAATCCCTTAATCCTGTTTTCTCAGTTTCCTCACCTGTAAAATGAGCTGGAGAAGGAAATGAAAAAATCACTCCAGTGTCTCTTTCAAAACAAAAACAAAAAGAAAAACAACCCCAACTGGAGTCAAAAGAGTTGGAAAAACAAGAAATCCATATCTATAACTATGACCCTATCATCTCACTATCTGTCTGGGTACCTAGGGTACAATGGGGGATTGTTCCAATTTCAAGAATTTACAGAATTAAATGGGAACATTTTCCATGAAGAGCTTTCAGTGATACTTCAGTTTTATTATTTGACTAGATATTTGTCTACTGTTTCAAAATACAAAAAATGCCATATTGAAAGTACATAATTATACTTCTGTAATATTGAAAGCTTATGAACACCTAAATTTGAAAACTTAGTTTGGAAAGTATTCTTTAACTTAGTAGAATCCTCAATCTCCTTTTATTTTCTTGTAACCCATTATTATACTTGGGTTCTGGCCGAGTAAGTGAACTAGAGCTACAGAGAATCTCTCATTCTGTTTTTAAGGAGCTATGTCTAGAACACCTGAACTTTAGAACCTTGTCTGTCTCTATCTTTTCTTTCCTGGAAAGATTTTTCTCATGTATACTTAGTCTTCAGAACCCAGATCCTTAGTTTCAATAGGCGTGTGATCCCTTAACCTAATTCAATAAAGACACCTTAACATTTCTATTCCCTCAGGGTTTTGCAGTTTCTAATGATTTTCCTTGGATCAATACATTATCTTGCATATAGTAAATGTTTAACATATATTGAGTCCAACTGAATTGTTCTGCTTTTGTTTCTGAAAAGTCCCAGAAACCCACACCTGCTAGTTTTCCTGATGCATACCTAGAAGGATGCTTTTTGTCCTAGACTACACTCCGTAATCAAACCAAGCTTATCCGAGAGTACTCTATCATGCCCCAGAAACCTCTTCATATCTTATCCATATCCTCTCACAAAATGTACATTGGGGGGAGGGAATATCTGCCAACATCCTAGAGATCTGCCTCTATATTAGTTGGCATGTGTATACACATATGTATGAGTGTATATATACACATATGTCTATAAAGACATGTTTGTGTGTCACACACTCTTTTCCCACTGTTTGGGAAAGGGAATTTACATTAAAGCATAAACTAAGGTACTATTGATATTTGAATGCATGTTTCTGGTGCTAGATGGATAAACAGAACAGGCTAACTATTATGTCAACAGAACCTAGTTGATATAATCTAGCTATTTTATCCATCTGCTTTTTGGTTATTGGCATTTATACTTTTGCTCATTAAGCATATAAGGCATTGGGATGTCACAGTTCAAAAATAGTTGTTGCATTGTACTTGAAGAAAAAAAACTTTTATAAATCTTATTTTTTTTTGTTTTTCTTATGTCTATTGTCCTTTGAGTTTCATTCTTAAGATTTGCCTAACGACGAGGTTTAAACTGACTTCTCATAAATTGTTCTGTAACTTTTTTTTATTTATGATTCTCAATAAGTTGTGCAGCCATGTTGTTCATAATCTTGTAATATCTTCATATATTCACTCCATCATACTGTTTAATATTTTACAAACAAGTTTTTTTAATATGATATTTCCAATGGATTTTCTATCTATCAACTTATAAAGCAGATCAGCTGTTTGCTGACGGAGGTCTATTTCTGGGTTCTTCGGGTCTTCTCATTGTGGCAAGTGATTGACACTGGTTATCCTTCTTTAGGATATCTATTTCCCATTTTTTGGAATCAATAGTTATTTTAAATATATAGTTTAAGATACCTCAATTCTGTGCAACAACTTTTCACTTTTATTCTTTTAATTTGGTATTGATTTTTGTTTTTACTTTAACAAGGTGTTCTGATTATACACAAGGAGTTGTTTGGGAAGTAATTCCATATCTGCTTTTTTTTAAAGAAAATACTAAGTTTCATATTTTTATTATGTTATTTCGTGCTCATACTGTGCAGTAACTCAATTCTATTTGTTGGAAAAAAAGAATATTTAGGATATGAGGTATTGGGGGATTTTTTATTTTTTTACAATTAGAGTATTTATTTTACCTTCCTCTCTGTTGGGTTTTTGTGTAATCTATAATTTTTCATTCTTTTTGTATGGCATAATTTTTTGTCTTTCTTATTTCTTACTCCTGTATAATGTTTTTCAACATTTCTTTGTTCTACTCCTTTCTTTTCCTCTCCCACCCCATTTCTGTTGAAATAACTTAGTATTAAAATATATGTTGATTTAATGTGGTTATTCTTACCAGATCCTCCATGAAAATTATCTTTCTCCTCATCATCTGCAGCAGATGCTGACAAACCCTTCATTCTTCTTTATGGTGATCTTTCAGTAAATTATTATAATTTAAATTGCAATATGTAATGATCAAGGGTACCATGATACAATATTTCTTGTCAACTTTAGATGTGTGATAAAACCAACTCTAGAATTCCTTTATTTGCTTCTTCAGAGGCATTCAGCCATCCTTCTATTTAAGTATTCCTTTTGTCTTATTTCACTTATAAAAAAAGAACGACAAAATTGCTAAATTTCAATTTCTTCAATACTAACTCACATGTCAATAGACAAAGATCTCACTTTGACAATTTCATCGATAAAGTCAATGGAGGTCACTGTTAGCATACTTTACCTGCCTTTTTCTTGACTCTCCCTATGTGGTTGCATACATTAAAGAGGATTGCACAGGACTGGGATATTTCATATTTTTCTGTCCTTCATGGATTGGTATGGCTAAGCCACTTCTTATACCTTGAGGCTCAACCTCAGAAAGAAGAGATAATCTGTTCCCAATGTTTTATTCAAAGTCTATTAAGCATGGTGAAATTCTCTGTACAGTCTTCAGGAATCTTGGGTTACCTATACTATACACTATGATGAGGCATCAGATTAAGACTTAACGTTGAAATCTGTCTTGCTTCTCAAACTTCTGTGCCTTCCTCTCAATTCTACTTTTTTGATGAATAAATTAAAATTTACTCCTATTTTTATAGAACAGCTTTTGACATGTTTGAGGGTAGTTATTGGTTTCCCTTCTGATACCTGTTTTATCCAATTAAAATAAAGAAAAAAATCCTAGTTCTTTCAACCCATTCTCATATGGAACTTTTTCCAGATTTCTAACCTATGTGAACATTCTCTTTTTCTCTCCTGCAGGGAGGAGGGCAGGGCAATTGGGGTCAAGTAACTTGTCCCAAAGTCACACGGCTAGGAAGTGGTAAGTGTCTGTGGCCAGATTGGAAAGAATTCAGGTTCTCCTGACTCCAGGGCCAGTGCTCTATTCACTGTACCACCTAGCCACGCCATGAGCATTCTTTACTAGCTACAGTTTGTCCATGTGACACTCAGAATTAAACATGATACTCATACTCTAGATGTGCTCTGAGAAGGGCACTACCATCCTTCTTGTTTTTTACAATATGCTTCTATTAATAAAGGCAAATTTTGCTTTAGTTTACTTTGTTGTTGCTACAATAATATTCAATGACCAATTACTAAGTACTTACTACATGAAATACCTTGTGATACTGACCAAAGATACAAAGACAAAAACAAATTAGTGTCTGCATATAAGGTGTATGCATTCTATTCAGAAGGTATTATTAAGGTGATCATGGAATTCCTGATATCTCATCCTCTGCAGCAGAAGTTGAATGTAAATTGTATTCATGTTTATGGTGACCACTTTAGCTTTGTTACCATGGAAACTATAATAGAAGATAACCATGTTTTCCATGAAATATTAATTTTCCTGTGATTAGTATACTTTTATGACACTTTTGTGTATACTTGTTGCCTTCTATTGAGTTTACAACTCAGAAATTTCTTTTCCATTGTATCTAGGTAGATCTTCCTTACCTGTGCCCCTAAACTCAAGAAGTACTGCTTTTTTGCTCTTCTGAAACACAAAAAAACCTGCGTACCTTCTGTATACTCCAAGTCTAAGTTGACAGCAAAATAGTCCTTGTGATATAAGGAAGCATGTCTCAGAGAAAGAAATTCAAGTTTTGAACAACCATGTAAAAATGTTCCAAATAGGGGTGGCTAGGTGGCACAGTGAATAGAGCACTGGCCCTGGAGTCAGGAGGAACTGTGTTCAAATCCAGCCTCAGATACTTGACACACTTACTAGCCGTGTGACTTTGGGCCAAGTTACTTAAACCCACTTGCCCTCCAAAACAGGAAAAAAAATGTTTCAAATCAAAAATAATTAAACAAATTCAAGTTAAAGCATTTTTATTGTTGTAGGGAAATCCAGGTTAGGTATTACCCTCTACCAATATGGATTAGACTAACCAACAGTTACTAAGGGTTAGCTATGTGCCAGTACTTTTGTTAATCCTTGGAGGAGGGAGGGATAGATAAAAATACAGTCATTGTTCTCAACGTAGTCACATTTTAATAGGCAAGACAACATACAACTAAGGTATATATGAGATAAATGGAAAGCAAGCCTACTGTGAACTCTTAAGTTCTCCTACAAAAACTAGGATTTGAATTATTGAAGGGAAGCTAAAAGGCAGAGGTGAGAAGGTACAGAATTCCAGCTATAGGGAGTAGTCAATGCAAATGTATGGAGTGATATAAATCAGGTGTATGTTTTGCTAAAATGCACCATAGACAAAATATCAAAAAATCTTACAGCAACTTTTTCTCACAAGAGAATCTTTTCTCTGATATATAGGGAACTGGTTCAACTTTATACAAATAAAAGTCATTTCCTAACTGATAAATTGTTGAGGCATATGAAGATGAGGTTTTCAGAAGAAGAAACCAAAGCTATCTATAGTCATATTAAAAATGCTCTAGATCACTACTGACTGGAGAAATGCAATTAAACAATGGTGAAGGGGTCAGAGTCAAGATAGCTGAGTAGAAGCAGGACCTCCCCACTGCTCCAGCTTCCACCTTCCCCAATCAATGTAAAAAGGGGCCTCTAAACAAACTTTGAAGCTGCAGAACCCAAAAAATGACACAGAGAAGTTAACCTCCTGCTTAGGACAGCCCAGCAGGCCTGCAGGAATTGGCCGCAGTGCTCTGGGAGCTAAGCCAAGCCCCACACAGAGGCTTTACCTCCAGGGTGGGCCTGACCAGCCCCTGGCCAGAGGGACTCCAGATCAGCAGCAGCTGTGGCTCTTTGCAGATTTATCAACACATAGATGCTAAGGACAAAGTGAGAGGTTAGTGCAGTCTAGACTTTGGGACCCAGTAAGTGGGAGTGCCTGGCTTTTCCCCCTGGGGCTAGAAGCCTTTGAGAGGCCAGCACAGCCAGCCAGCTCCACGTGGCAGCTTCAGCTCCTGGCCTGAAGAGTGTAGGGAGAACAAGAACCAGTTTGAGGGGTAATCACTGTTGCTTTAACTTTCTTGGATCGGTATTGCAGTCTAGGGTGGAGGTCCTGGAGTGTGTGTCCAGCTTGCCAGAGCTTGTGGAATGCCTCTGGCAGCTGAGAAACCCCAGCATTTGGGACAAAAGCTCCCCTATCTGGTGGCAGAGTCCTACTGTGGCAAAAAGCCCAAGGGTCAAGTGACTGAGGGGCGACATGACCAGGCAAAGGAAACAAAGCAGACAGAAGATTCCAACATTAGACTCCAATTTGGGGGAAAAAAGTAGCAAAGCATGGAACAGGCAGAAGACAGTGAAGTCAGAACTCCTGCACCAAAAGCTTCAAAGGAAAATAAGAGCTGGTTACAGGCCATAGAGGACCTTAAGAAGGAGATAAGAGAAGTGGCGAAAAAATTGGGAAGAGAAATGAGAACAGTGCAAGAAAATTACAAAATGAGAGTCAACAGCCTAACTGAGGAAAATCACACCTTAAAAAACAGACTAACTCAAAAGGCAAAAGAAGCTCAAAATGCAATGGAGAGAAGAATGCCTTAAAAAGTCGAATTTGCCAGATGGAAAAAAGAATCTCAAAAGCTCAACGAGGAGAATCATTGCTTCAGAATTAGATTGGAGCAAATGGAAGCAAATGACTTTATGAAAAATCAAGATGCTGTTAAACAGATCCAAAAAAAATGAAAGAATAGAAGGCAATGTGAAATTTCTCATGGAAAAAACCACTAACATGGAAAATAGATCCAGGAGAGAAAATTTAAATATTATTGGACTACCTGAAAGCCATCATCAAAGTAAGGACCTAGAAATCATCCTCCAGGAATTTCTCAAAAAAAAAACTGCCCTGATGTTTTAGAACCAGAGGGTAAAATGGAGGTTGAAAGAATCCACCAATCACCTCCTGAAAAAGATCCCAAAAAGAAAACTCCTAGCAATATTATGGATACCTTCTATAATTCCCAGATTAAGGAGAGAATATTACAAGTGGCCAGGAAGAAATAATTTGAATATTGTGGAAACACAATCAGGATAACCCAGTATCTGGCAGCTTCTACACTGAGGGATAGAATGGCTTGGAATATGATATTCCAGAAATCAAAGGAGCTGGGATTAAAATCAAGAGTCACTTACCCAGCAAAACTGAGTATCATGTTTCAGGGGGAAATATGGTCATTCAGTGGAATAGCAATATTGTAATGAGAATGTGAATGAATTAACTACTTTGATCAGTACAGTGATCCAAGAAAATTCCAAAGGATTCATGATGAAAAATGTTATTTCAGAAAATGAACTGATGAACTCCAAGTACAAATTTAAGTATAGTTTTCTTACTTTTTTGTGTATGATATGACTCAATATAGGTATAGGTTTTACATTGTTTCACATGCATAATTGATATCATATTGCTTTCCTTCTCAGTGAATGGGGGAAGGTTGTCAGAAAGGGGGATAATTTGGAATTCAAATTGTTAAATGGTAAAATAAATGAATACATATCTATTTAGAAATAAAACAGCACAAAATGTCATGAAAATCTAGAGAGGAGTGAGTATCCCTGTTAAGATGGTGATTGACAATGTCAAAGGCTGGAGAAAGACCAAGAAGGATAAGGATTGACAAAAGGCCATAAGACCAGGAACTGTTCTTTTTTATATAGTCTTCTACTTACTTCTGGCGCTGAGAGATTAAATGACTGTCCCAGAGTCACATAGAAATTTATGTCAAAGGTAGTATTTGAATTCAAGTCTTCTTGACTTCAAATCCATTGCTTTTATTACTGGTTCATGTTGCCTCTCCAGTTTCAAATGACAAAATTTACTTGCCTAAAATCATGCAGCTGTATCTGAGGAAGGCTTTGCTGTATTCTTGAATATAGGTCCAGCACTGTCAATTACTCTGCTATGTCTCTCTGGATATGCTTGTTTTCTTATTTCTTCTACTTCTTCTTTGGTTTATAAAATTTAGGTCTGCAGTGGTGTTCAGGAAATGTGTTCAGCAAGAGATCAAAGATGAACCAGTGTATATGAATCTCTCTGGATCAGTGGCAGAGGATTTCAGGGAAGCCTTTAAGAGAAGTTGCAGAATGTTTGGTAGTCAGTTTGCCTGTCAGACTCACAAAGACAAAAAAGCATGAAGTAATTCCAAGAACATTCTCGTAGTTTTCTTCCTGACTTGGGAGATATATTTATATTATTTAGACATCCAATGTCTTTCGTGAGTTATTATTGCTTTCCTACCTATAGCATGTATTTAGTATCCCAATGGAAGCAATTATATATGAAACATCAACATATATTTATTAAGTAGAATGTCTTTTCATAGGCCTCCAAAGTTCATTTTAGCAGTACTAGACTCTGAAATCATTAGGGTAGCATGAATTTACCACTATAATTCAATCATAACAAATAATTAGCCCAAGTAGTAACAAATATCTTTATATATATATGTTGAGAGGGAGACAGAGACAGAGAGACACACATAAAAAGTGAGAGAGACATACAGAAAGACATATACACACACAGAAAGAGAGAGAGGGGGGAACTATTTATTCAGATTTACACACACACAAAGAGAAGTAGAAACTGAGTTAACTGTTTAATTCAGGATCCCCAAAATTTTTTTGTCGGAAATATCCAAATAATGAACATCAAGTTAATGTTTTGAAAGGCTTGAATTATGAAGCTGACTGCCTAAATGCTCTTCTTCCCTTGGTTTGAGCAGATATAGCTCATATTCTTCTTTGGACTTTGGCAAGGTAGTATAAGATTGCCTTTTGAATGATAAAATAATTTGGGTTCCATGTACTCACTTTTCTGCTTCTGCACAATTTTGCATGTGGGTAAGTAGTTCACAGAATGACTAAGCATCTGTTGTTGGTGCAGTAGATATATTGCTGGACTTTGAATCAAATCCTACCTATATAATGTGACCCTGGTCACGTTACTCAACCTACTTCATTTTCAATTTCCTCATCTGAAGAATTAATAGGGTCTTCCTACTAGATTAATGAGGACCAAATGTTATATACCCACAAACAAGTTTTGGAAACCCAAAAACATTGTAGAAAGTTCTTTTTACAAGCTACAAATTATATTTATATAGTATTTTAAGGTTTCAAATGTGCTTTACATAAATTAATCCCATTTCATTCTCACAAGGATTCTGTGGATTATTTAATTCAAATGATATTTATGGATGAGAAAACTAAGTCTTGGCCCATGTTAAGTGATTTATTGATGGTCCGAGCGTTAATTATTCCCTGAGCTAAATTTTAAACCTAATATATTCTCATTGTTAATTCCTGTACTCTATACATTTTGGGGCAGCTAGGTGGCATTGTGTATAGAACACCAGATATGGATTCAGGAAGACCTGAATTCAAATTTGTCCTCAGTCATTTCCTAGCTGTGTGAGTTTGGGCAAGTCACTTAACCTCTGTTTGCATCAGCTTCCTCATCTGTAAAATAGGATTAATAATACCATATACTTCCCAAGATTGTTGTGAAGATCAAATGAGATTTGAAACACTTAACATCGTGCCTGACACATAGTGTTAGTTATTATTATTATCCAGCCCCCTTGAAATAACTTTAAATCATTCATTTGATCTTCATAATAATCATGTAATGTAGGCACTTCATGTATTTACTATCAATATTTTACATATAACACAACTGAGACTTAAAGAACATAGATAATTTATCCTAGGTCTTATATCTGGCAGATATCAAAGACAGACTTTGACCTTAAATCTTCCTTACCCTAGGTTTAATATATTCTTCACTATGCCATGCTACTACCTTGAAGGTAGATATAGTTACAATTTACTATGAGAACTCCTGGAGATCTTAAATAGATAGCTCTCATTGCAACATAATTTTCATGGAAATCTATAGAATTCTTTACTTGTACTTGTCATCTCTTATGATGCACTTTGTGGCTGTTGATCAAAGAAATGAAATAGTACAGAGAAGGCAGCAATGAGTGTGACACAAGTTGAGTCCTTCATTGGATATTTTTACCCCAGTAAATTTGTCTGTCAGAGTGAAGTCATATCTTTTCAACCAGTAGTATTTAAAAGCTAGAATTTGAACCCTGAAATAAGAAGATCTGCATTCTCCTCTAAGAAGACTGATCACAAATGAGAGAACACACTTTTTTGTTGTCAGTTCCACCATATGGTTATGGTATTAATACTATTCAATAATTGTTCTTGACATGGTGTGATGTGATAGAGATGGATAAATGTATTGGATCTCATGGAAAGAGAGAGAAGTGACATTTGGGGGAAGGGGTCAGGGAAGAATGGGTCTATTAACCATTTAAGATAATAGATCATCGGGGTGGCCAGGTGGCTCAGTGAGTAAGAGCACCGGCTCCAGTGTTGGGATGACCTGGAGATTGAATCCCAGGCTCAGACACTCAGCACCACACCCAGAAATAACTGGCCGTGTAACCTTCAGCAAGTTACTTAACCCCAACTGCTTAAAAAAAATAAACAAACAAAAAAATTTAAAAAAGATAATAGATCATCTTTAATATATGAGATTAAACTATGATGAACAGAAAATGGAAGCTGCATTCTTTATTAAAAATTTTTTAGAGGCTTTTAAATGTATAGAAATTCTGAGAAGAAAATTAGTTGAGCAGCAAAGTACTTTTGAGAAATGCATTGATAGTAAAGTATTTGAGGAATGGAAATATAGGCACTGATTTCTATTCAACTTAAAGCCAGTACAAGCAGCCAGTCTGCTTGTTATTACTACTCTCTAAAATTGTTATTTTTTAATATTTGCACTTATTAAACACATATTTCATGATATTAATACTGAGAACAATGATTTTTTCTGATTTTAGTCTAGAAATTGACATTCCCAATGATTAAAAATGGTCATGGTCAATGTAAGGTCTAAAGTGCTATACCTTCATTCTCTTGGAACTCTCAGACTGTCATTCCCCAAGAATGCCATGTCCCATTTTATTTAGCAGTTATTTACCTTCTCCTAAATATATATTATGTTGAGAAATGAAACATTAACTCTAGCTATCTGGAACATGAAATTTAGTTCTAGAATGTATCTTAGCAGTCATTTAGTTTAATACTTTTTTTGATATGATGAAACTGAGACTCACAGTGTCATGGTGACTTGACAAAGATCTCTTAGGTAATAAGAAGCAGAATTTGAATTGCATCTTCACTGATCTGCTTCTAAAGCTTTCAGAGGAATTTTTGATAATTTGTTTCTCAAGAAGTACATAACTTCACCTCTATGGTCCTAAATTTTCTTGTCTGTGAAATGAAAAATTTGGACTAGATATTAAGTTCATTTCCCTCCTCTAAAGCTTATGATCCCACTATGTTTTATTAAATTTATGGAGAGCTCCAACATCCCATCTGCCATCTGCTGGTTCTGCTAGGAACTCCATATCTCGATTGAGAATTCCTATTTTACCTTACCTGCTTACTTTACTAATAATTTTAACAATTGTTGTTTGTGCCCAATGCACTTGGATCTTTATAAGGCCTACTCTGAAGAAAAGGTACTTACTTCCTAATACTAGATATTCTAACACCTGATAAATGTCTAATTTTTATATTAGGAACAGGTAGGTAATACAGTGTTTAGACCACTGCACTTGAAATCAGGAAGAGCTGATTTCAAATTCTGCCTCAGAAACTTACTAGCTGGCTGACCCTGGACAATTCACTCAACCTCTGTTTTCCTCAGGTTCATTATCTATAAAATGTGGATAATAATAGTACCTATCTCTCTGGGTTTTGGGAAAAATCAAATGAGATCATTGAAAATCACTTAGCACAGTGTCTAGCTATTTCCTATTATTGGAATCAGAGGAAGGCTCCAAATAGATTAGGTAGATGTCCTACAGAGAAAAAAAATAAACAAACAGGACACTGACACAGTATAAGAGGGCATTGATAAGTTGCAATCTGTATAGCTAGAGGGTTTGGCCACACCAATGAAAATCATACAACTACTGGAATACTGAGCTATTTATATGATTCCTTAGAATATTTGACAGTGTAGCAGACCTAGTCTGAGTCTGTTTGTCTTTTTGCATCTAGAGATGTGTATACCACCATTCTATGGTAGGCATCGCATTGTGATAAATGTAGTCCATACTATGCCACCTTATTCTGCATGTGTTTTTTTCAGGTTTTAAAACTTTTTATTTTCATATTAAAAAAATTGTGCATTCCAATAATTAAAATCATTTGAACAAAAATAATGGCACTCTGATTAATTGCATTTTACAGCTAGCTTGCCAGGACCTTGGTACAGCTCTGCATTTAACTGTTAACTAGATTTACTGTAGTCCCACCCAGGTTCTTCTTTTCAGCAACATGCAAGCTCTTTAAAAAAAAATAATGCCACCGGGACTCAAACTAGCCAGGACAGGCAGATGGAAAGAGGCAGCTGGCTAGGCCTTCATTCAATTTAATGTCAGTAGTTCTTTATTCTTTTGATGTTGAAAGGGGCAGCACAGTCATTTAAACTTTATCCAACCTCTTTGCATCTTACAAAGTAAAACAGCAAAAGAAGTAAAATTAAGAAAGCAATGCTTGTGGAATGTACAATGCATAGTGGCAGGACAGATATCATTACGATTCACCCTCTTGCTTCTCCTGCTCAATTGTTTCTTTTGAAGGCAGTGGGTTTTTCTCTTGTGTTTCTGTCTTCTTCAATTTAGATTTATCGAATTTCTGAATCTCAGCCATATCTGGTTTGTCAGACATTTTTGCAAATTAAGCAGTGATGGGCAGGGCGCACCAGTAAGTCAGATCTCTGAGGTAGCAACTCTGAACTCTCTGCGTGTGTTTTGCATAGTTTTCTGCATGTTGTCTCTTCTTTTAGACTGTAAGCTTCTTCAGAGCAGGGATTTGTTTCTGCATTTCCTTGTATCTCTAGCACTCAACACAGTGCCTAGTATATAGTACACATTTAATAAATGCTAATTGTCTAGCTGATTGACAAATTGAAACCTTTACTGCCATGAGCTCCATGGCTATTGTGTTTTTCTCATGCTCTCAGGACCAGGTGCCACAGACTACTAAGTAAATAAATAAAGATCAATTTTCAAAGGCTGTAGAGATAGCAGTAGAGTTAAAGCTCTTTAATTTCTTCTTTGCTAGGTTCACACAGCATATGAACTTTGGTCTCTAAACATCTTTCTTAAAAATAATATGCATGTTCCCCTCTCTTACCACCAAGCCTAAAGCAACAAGTAACAAGTGGCAATGTGTTTCAATGTAATTTGATATTTACATCAGGAGGTATGCTTTTAATGTACCAACAGCCAGAAATGAAAATGGTGATGATATGAGAAGGCCCTCAGTGGAATGCAGGGAGGAAATACATATATGAAGAGTTTGTGTGTGTATGTGTGCATGTATGTAGACATTCTCTCCATGGCCCCTTTTCTAAAGTCCCCTAAAAAACTTGAATTGAAGAACTATGGGGATCCCATCCATCCCCAACAAAAGAAAAGATGTGAAGTTTTCATAAACTCATTCACACCATTCAATAACTCAGCAGAGGGCTAAAAGAAAAATCATATTGCAGGTGACTAGAAAGTTTGCTGGAATGCAATTATTCCTTTGGAAAGAAACCAGTACATCAGAGGCTAACATCACCACTCTTGGAAAAAGTGAACTTAGAACTATAAGGAAGCATAAGAATTCCTCTGGTTACTTATCTGAACCCAAGAGAAAGGTTTACCTAGACAATCCCATACTGGTGAAATGAATTTCTATTCTATTTGGAAAGTGTATATACTTCTCAAAAGATAAATGTCATAATTTCCAAGTGCAAAGCCAAAATTCTATGTAAATTCAACAAATATTGATTTTCAATGATGATAATCATTCCTGAGTAATGCAATGTTTTGTCTAATAACCTTTTCAGGTAGGATTAAGTTGTCTGGGTTAAATCTACTCTGGGGAAATTTAAACTCATTTTGGCACATACATACATGTGTATATATGTTTGTGTATACATCTACATGTGTATACATGTATTTTATATGTATTTATATATACATTTGGGTGTGCATATACATACATGTGTGTGTGAATATATATTTGGTGTAGCTGGGGTCTTGCTATAGGTAGAAAGTAGTTTAATACTTTCATTCTTATAATATCTCCCATATATATATAGAAACAACTGGCTATCAATCAGGAAGCCATCATGTCCTGCTTCTGACATTGTGTGACCACAGAAAAAGCATTTAAATTATCAGGGAATAAAAGAAATCTCTAGATCAGACACAAATTTTGTATAAGTAATACTGGATAGGGTTTACATACTGGACTTACAATGAAGGAATCACAATCTAGTGCCCTCCTCAATTATATTTTTGAAAATGTATATTATCAATAATTTCTCTCTTTTGGGGGGAGTAAAGAAAAAAAAACTACAGCTGCTAATCTCAATAAGAATTTGTTATTTAATATTTTAGTCACTTTTTTTATGGAACCATAGCCACCTTTGGTTGATATTAGAAGCAGCTAGGTTATAAAGTGGATAGAGTCATATACCTGAAATGAGGAAAATCTGAGTTCACATCCAGACCTTTAGACATTGCTTACTCCCTACTCCATCATTGCACAGATGAGAAAGCTGATCCTCAGAGAAATTAAGGGATTTAACTAAGATCATGTAGTATGCATCTAAAGCAGGTTTTGTAACCATTTCTTCTTGACTTTAGCTCCACTACTATATTTACACAAATAAACAATTGTTTCATTTAATATCAATTCTTATTAGATGAAAATTCCACCAAATAAGTGTGGAATGGCAGTGGTGGTGGTTGTCTGTGTGTGTGTGTGTGTGTGTGTGTGTGTGTGTGTTTTGGGGAGAAACTCTTGAGGTTGAAAATCTCTTCATTTCCCAGGTGATAAAACTTAAAGGAAAGTTTTCTGAAAACAATGATTTAAACTAATATTGTCAGAACTACATTTTTTCTTTCTTATATGAATGATAACAGCTAGAGTATTAAATTAGACAAGTGCCGCTCATCTTAAACTATAAACATAGTCATCAGCATAGTCATCAGTTTGTTGTAAGTTTCCATTATTTACCAGATTTATTTTATAATTATATATATAGATGTATATATATACATAATTATATATACATATATATATATATAATTATAAAAAAAGAATTTACCATTATTTACCAGATCTGACCTATGTGAATTTCAAAAGATAACAATGAGATTATAAACCAATGTAATTTCACTGTTGGTTATAATAAAGAGAAAGAGAGAGAGAAAGAAGAAAAAAAGAAAGAGAGAGAGAGAGAGAGAGAGAGAGAGAGAGAGAGAGAGAGAGAGAGAGAGAGAGAGAGATCTGTATGATATCCTATGAATTCTAGAAAGAAAAGAAATAAACTAACTCCAATTCACCAGAAAGGGAAGTAATGTTCAAATAATTTCCTGAAAAAAATTAAATGTTACTGAGAATTTTAGTATATTTTATAGAGGATCAGTGAGGTAGGCATATGAATCATATATAAAGATTTTTCATCTTCCAATATGACTTAGCTAAATAGCGATATTATTTCCATGTAACTCTTAGCATATACAATGGATTATTGTATGAGAGGTAAGATATAGACCCTTAGATCTGTAAGGAATGTAAGGTTAGTTTCATTTCACAGATGAGGAAGCTAAGTCTCAGTAAGATAAAGTGACTTGCTTTAAAGTCACAGAAAGGTGACTGCTACCAAGATTGTTGAGTGAGTGGTCTTATCAAAGTCTCGTTGTCTTCCATCATTTAAAGAGTAAAAAATGTACTTAATGGAGGGAAAACACTGCAAGAAACAAATGAGGTTTGGGAATTTTTTTCCATAAAAAGCAGGGGAACCACCAAATAAATTGACTTAAAAATTAGGAAATGCACTCCTGTTCTTTGATTAGAAAAATCAGTGCCTATAGGATCAAATTCACTTTCAGACAGTGTGACTATATTAGATGACCTTGTTAAAGTCATTTCTTTGTGACTAGTGTAGGCCCATTGAATGTCGGTGGAGGTGATATATCCAGAAATGTTTATAATGGAAAAACAAAGATGGATGGAGTAAAGATGGCAGAGTAAAGGCAGAAACTCAGAGGAATCATCCCAAATTATACTTCAAACAAATTTAGAATAAAGCATAAAGTCAAATTCTGGAGCAGCAGAGTCAACAAAAGGTCAGGAGAAAACAGTTTTCCAGCACAAGACAATTTAGAAGGTCAGCAGGGAAGTTATGTCTTACCAGTGTGGTTACTGAGCCAAGAGTACTGCAGGCCCACTGTGGTAATGGCAGCAGTAGGATTTTGAGGTGTCCAAAGCAGTAGTAGTAGCAGCAGTAGCTTCAGGAACTCTCAGGCAATAGACATTAAGGGGTTGGAAAATTGGTCAGAAATAGATTACAGGGGACTCAACTGGTGGTAGGTTCAGGACACTATTACATTGCCCATACACAGTTCTAGGCCACAGGGAAGTAGGGGCCCTGATCACAATTCCTGAGCATAAAAGAGTGTTTGTGGTACCTCACAAGTGAGCAGGGACTCTGGTCTCACTTTCAGTGCATAAAAGAGTTCTGGCATTTGTGACCAGAGAAGAGGGGCATAAATCACAGTTCTAGAGTCAAAAGGAACAAGAGTACTTGTGGCCTAGGGGAGCAAAAATCTTGGTTTCAGTTCCAGGTTGGAGAACAGTGTTTGTGGTTAGAAAAAAAGGAGCAAACAAGAGCAAGAAGTTCTGACCATAAAAATGTTGCTATGATGATGAGGGAAATCACAAAACAAACTCAAACTAACAAGAAAATTATGTCAAGGCAGCTAGAAGCAAGGACTCAAATTAAAATATGAATTGGATATAAGCCCAAGAAGAATTCCTAGGACAATTCCAAAAAAAAAAAAAAAAAGAAAATCAAATAAGAAGGAAGAAAAAAAGATAAATGAGAGTGATGCCAGAAAATTATGAAAAGAGAGTCAATGGCTCAGTGAAAGAGGCTAAACAAAGTCAAAGAAAATAACAATTTCAGAAATGACCTAATGATAAAAGAAGCACAGAAACCCACTGAAGAAAACTCCTTATAAAGCAAAATTGGTCAAATGGGAAAAGAGGCAGGAAAGTTACCCGGATAAATCAATTTCTTAAAAAAAGAGAATGGGCCAAGGGAAAGCAAATGACTTGATGAGACTTTAAGAAAACTAAAAAAAATCCAAAGAATAATTTTTAAAAAGACCATTTCATTGGAGGAAAAAAAAGCTGACCTGGAAATTATATCAGGTACATATAATTTAAAAATTATTAAATTATCTGAAATGCATGTAAAAGATCCTAGACTTCGTATATTTTAATAATTCATCAAGGAAAACTGCCCTGATATCCTAGAACCAGAGGGTAAAATGGAAACTGAAAGAACTCCATTGATCATCTCTTGAAAGAGATTGGAGGATGAAAACTCTCAGGAATATTTTAGCCAAAATGCAGAGCTCCCAAGTCAAGGAGAATATATTGCAAGCTTGCTGAAAGAAATAATTCCAATACAATGGAGTCACACTCAGAATCCACAGGATTTAGCAGAATACACTTTAAAAGATCAAAGACTTAGAATATAATCTTCTGGAAGACAAGGGAGCTTGGATTACAATCAACAATAACCTATTCAGCAAAACTGAGTATGATCCTTTAGTGGGGAAAATGGATATTTAAGTGAAAATGAAGACTTATTATTTCTGTTGAAATGTCTGAAGCTGAATAGAAATTATGACTTTTAAATACAAGACTGAAAAGAAGCAGAAAAAAGTAAAAATGAAAGAGAAATCATGACAGATTCATGAGGTTATACTGTTCATATTCGTATATGGGAAAATGACACTTGCAACTCCCAATAACTTTATAATTATGAGGATAGTTAAAATAAGTAAATAGAGAGAGAGAGAGAGAGAGAGAGAGAGAGAGAGAGAGAGAGAGAGAGAGAGAGAGAGAGAGAGAGAG
>NW_027185809.1:43046184-43053741 GCF_028583685.1 Petaurus breviceps papuanus
ATGAGACAGAGGGATTCAGTGGGAGAAAGGACATGAAAAATGAAGAATGGGGAACCTGTCTCATTAGAGAGGCAGGAAAGGAAGAGCTTTAACAATGGAAAGGGAAACGGGGCAGGATGGTTAATGATTTAAGCTTATTTTAATTGGAATTGACCGAAAGAGAAAATAACATACACAATCAGTTGGGTATGGAGATTCATCTTATACCCTACAGGAAAGTAGGAAGGGAAACGTAGGAGAGGGGGAAATCATATAAATGGGAAGATGGGATAAGGGAGGCAGTAGACAGAATCAAGCTAGAGATACACACAGATACACAATCACAGAGATTTAAGGACATTTAAAGGGCAAAGTACATTCCATTTATTGGGGCCAACAATCACTATAACATATTAGATAACTCACATGACCTAAATGTCATCATACGTATAGAACAAGGTAGGTGTTAGTAACAACAGAGTTAGATACACTCTTTTGCTAGCCAAAAAGAAAGTAAAGAAAAAGGAAAGAAAGTGAACATCTATTGATTGGAGATGGTTGAACAAAAAGTGGATTGTGAATATAATGTGGCATTATTATGCCCTGAAAAATATGTACATGAACAGCTTACAGAAGGGCAGGGGCAACTTTGCCTTCGTCTTCACAGCACTAGGTGACCACCATCAAGGTGGTGCTTCATAAATGCCAGTTCATCAATTGATTGACCTGTATGCACTGAATCGTTGTAAAATTAGAAGAATCAAGAGAACATACACAGTGATTATAAAAATGTAACGAGAGTGATACAAGATGTAGTTAAATATAAACTCCTTGAAGGTAGGGACTGTATAATTGGAATGAACATTTTTAAACCAGGAGAAAAGGCATTGAAAAACTTCTATCAGCAGAGAAATGAAAGACTACAGATTCATTTGTTTAAAAAAAATCATATGTAATTTATAATAAGACACAGTTCCTGCGTTGATTGGTTTTGCATAACTATGTTGCGGTTTGTGCAAGGAAAGAGTGGATAGGGACGGAGGAGTAGGCATATTAGGAAAGGACTTTAAAGTAAAAAAAGGCATCAGTAAAATTTTATTTTATAAAGGAACTGAAGCAAGCCAACAGGAAAACATTTTTTCCACACAAGCGAATTCCTAAGTGTGTGTATGTGTGTGTGTGTGTGTGTGTGTTTGTGTGTGAACTTGGTCAAGTCATCAAAGCTAAGTGTGAAATATTTCTGTTAAAAATTAAATCACCTACTTGGTCTCTTTTCTCTTCCTTTAATATACCACAGTACATTAGAACATAGATAAAGGTATTATGTGGCCATAGCTTTCACTTTTATTGTTAAAAATTCAGTGTATTCTGTGTATGTTTTGCCTCTTTTTGGGGAAAGGTTGGTATTTGTTTATCTGTATTTGTGATTTCACAAGAATGGAAAATTTCAAATATACTAAACTACCTCTGCAACTCTTTTGTAACTTAAATTTTTAGAGATTTCCCTAGAATCCTGACAGGATAAGAGGCTTGGTCTTACTTGTAAGTGTCACAGATAGGAATTGAATCTCAGTGTACCTGACCCCAAGATCTGCCCTCTATCTACTTTACCACACTGCCTCTTGAGATTCCATATGTATTATTAAAAGGAGCATATGATAGGAATTAGAATTCTACAAAAGACATCAAAAATCTTGGTTCATGTCTAGTACTTAAAAGAATTGCTCAACTTTAGTGACACTTCCTGAAACAGTCCTTTCCTGATACCTTCCACACTGCTATTTCTATGTGTCCCACATTATATATATATATATATATATATATATATATATATATATATATGTATGTATGTATGTATGTATAAAATTTGATATGTACAAGTTGCCTCCCTATTAGAATTCAAGCCCTTTGAGGACAGAGACTATTTCATTTTTGCTCTATTTTCAGCTCCTAGTTCATTGCCTGGCATATAATATATTTTTTGATTAAATGATTGCTTGGTTTTGATTTTTCTATCTGCAAATTGATTTAGAAGAGATTGTGTGATCTCATTTATACTATCCTAGAATTGGAAGACACTGTAGAGGACATATGCAGGCATAATTCAGATATATGATGGTTTTGGTTCAGATCACCACAATAAAACAAATATTACAATAAAGCACTGGTTTCCCAGTGCAAAGAAAAAGTCACGTTTACACTCTATTATAGTCTATTGTGTCAAATACTGTTAAGTCTAACATATGTACATACCTTAATTTAAAATATTTCTAAAAAATGCTAAATACCAAATGAACCTTCATCAAGTCAAAATCTTTTTGCTTTTGGAGAGTTTTGCCTTGATGTTGATGGCTGCTGACTGAACAGGGTGGTAATTGTTTAAGGCTGGAGTAGCTGTGGAATTTCTTAAAATAAAACAACAATGAGGTTTGCTGCATTGATTGATTCTTCCTTTCACAAAAGATTTCTCTGTAGTATGTGATGCTGTTTGATATCATTTCACTCATAGTAGAACTTCTTTCAAAATTGGAGTCAATCCTCTCAAAACCTGCTGCCACTTTATCAATTAAGTTTTTGTAATATTCTTCAATATTGTTGTGTCTCAGGGAGTAAAGAGGCTTGAGGAGAGGGAGAGAGATAGGGGAATGACCATTCAGTGGAGCAGTCAAAACACATATGACATATATCTATTAAATTCACCATTTTATGTGGTCTCAGAGTTAGCAAGTATCAGGACTGATGTTCCATCCAGGATTCTCTAACTTCAAATCTAATGCTTTTCCCACCATCATACATTGCCTGACAAGTTTCCCAAAATTTTATTCTGAGTGAGAGATCGTCAGGAGCTGTAATCTGGTTGTAAAATTATTTTGATCAAGGACCCTATTCTATAATGAGATAATATATTTTAAGACTTTTTGTAACTATAAAGTGCTACACAAATGTGAATTATAATGAAAATGATGGTTTTATTATAATAAAACACTGACATAAAGTGCCCAGTTATACTAGTTTTAATTATTGTAAAGGTCAAATTGCATCTCCTATTTATAATATGTGGGGGGTCTAGCACAGACACTGGAAGATTGATTGAATGATTTATTGGAGCTCATAATGTTTATGTATATGAGTAAGATGGCACAGATCATGTGGGTCTGCTCTGTTTAGGAATAAATTAACAGGGCTCATAACTGACTCGTAAGATCATAGACTATAAGCTAACTGGGATCTCAGGGGAAAACTAATCCAACCCCTTTATTTTATGGATGGTCAGGTGTAATGGTAATGGCGATATAAAGGTCTTCCCTGCCCCTTAATAGGCCCAATGTAATCACAGCCTGTGGTGGGAGGAGCTTGCTGAACAGGTGGTGCAGGAAGGGTGGAGCAGAACCCAGAGAAAGAATCAGAGTAGTTAGAATGGTGGGAGGAGAGAGGATACAGGCCAGGAAACAGGTAGGCTTGTGAATGTTTGTGGGTAGGTTTTAGGATGGTGCTCTCTGCAGTGTTATTGTATATAGATTTCTTTGATGCTGTGATGAATTCAGTTTTCTGGTGTTGGGGATTTGGCTTTCTGGTGTCTGAAAAATGTTTTGCTTCTGTCTTATATATGGAAATTCTGTTATATTTTGGGATTCAGAATTATAGCAGCATATTCATAGTTGTCTTTGGTGTTGTGAAAACAGTAGTTGGCGCTACACCAAGGAGGTTAAGTGATTTGTCCAACATCATAACAGTAATCAAGCTAGAAATAGGATTTGAACTGAGGTCATCTGACTCCAGAAGCTATACTCTTTTCATTGTATTATGCTGCCTTCACAGTGTAGTGGACAGAGGACTAGACATGGAGCCAGGATTATCTGGATTCCAGTTCTATCTCTGACAGAATTTTAGCCACTCCAATCCTTAGTTTCCCCATCTTTAAAACTGAGATCATAAAACCTATTGTACTTTCTCTCACAGTGCTATTACAAGTGTCAAATTACATAATACATAGAAAACACTTTGTAAATGTAAAAGTGCTATATAAGCAGTGGCTAATATCATGAGCTTTGCTTTGTCTACCCCTTTATTATTTTTATTTACTTTGTAAGTATTTGTATTTATTTATCCATATGTCATTTCCCACCAGAAAATATATATACTCTTTCAAATTATGCGCTGCTTTTTTTAAAAAGCAATTGGGGTTAAGTAACTTGCTCAAGGTTACATGGCCAGTTATTTTGTGTAGGTGCCAAGTATCTGAGGCTGGAACCGATCCCAGGTCTCCCAACGCCGGGGCTGGTGCTCTTTCTCACTGCACCACCTGGCCAACTTAGGGGTGCTTTTTTTGTCTTTGGATATCCAGTACCTGGGCAGCTAGATGGTATAGTGGATAGAGTCCAGGGCCTGGAGACAGGAAGACTTATCTTCATGAGTTCAAATCCAGTCTCAGACACTTATTAGCTGGGTCACCCCGGGACAGTCACTTAACCCTATTTGTCCTAGTTCTTCATCTGTTGAAAGAAAAAAAGAAAGAAGGAAGAAGAAAACAAGCAAAAGAGCTATAGAAGGAAATAGCAAACTGTGCCAGTAACTTTGCCAAGAAAATCCCCAAATGGGGTCATGAAGAGTCAGACAAGACTGAAATGACTAAACAAGAACAACATCATCTCCAGCGACTAGTGTAAATATTGCCCGGTGTAAATGTTTGTAAGATAAATGAGCTGCTTCAAAGTTAAATCTGATTTGTGACTAGATCACATGCTTAAAAA
The DNA here is from genome assembly GCF_028583685.1 of Petaurus breviceps papuanus. Lineage (NCBI taxonomy): Eukaryota > Metazoa > Chordata > Mammalia > Diprotodontia > Petauridae > Petaurus > Petaurus breviceps. Next base: position 43,050,915 of record NW_027185809.1, read on the forward strand.
TCCATGCTACACATGTAAAGTCCAATATGCATACATACTTTACTATCACCAATATTCTTGAAGAAACCACCAGAAACCTGACATGGAAAAAAAAAAATATTGTTGGGAAGCATTTACTCAATGTTAGTTTGGTTTTTTTTTTTCATATACTGTGCTTGTAGGTACTTCATTCAGTCTAACCTTAAATGGCTCAGGTGAACTGTGAAGATCTCTTCATTCTACAAATAACTGGTTATGCCATTTAAGAGAGTTTTCCTTGATGCCTTCCAGTTTCATATATTCTTAGTTACTTTTTAAATGTCCTTAAATAGATCTTCACTCCTGGTCAAGTGGAATTCCCTTAATCTAACTGTTTCTTATATTGTAGATTGCCGATACATCTGATGGATTTTGGTCAGATATGTTTAGTCCTAACACAGCTGCTCAATTCTACTACCTAAAAGAACATCTGTATTCTCTTTGCATCATGAGAAGCAACCTGTAGCCTCAAATCTTTGTCTAGTAGAACATCTGTTACATACCATGTAACTACAGATGGTTCCAAAACTTGGTTATTATCATCTCTCACAAATACAACTTAAGTTCAACACAAAACAGTTATTCAGATGGAGCTGGACCTAACACTAACAGATAAAGATCAACCAAATCCAATAAGAATGTCTGTTAATGCTAAGATATATAGTGTCAAGAGCCGAGTTATAAGGAACAGCTAGGTGGCGCAGTGAATAGAGTACCAGCCCTGGAGTCAGGAGGACCTGAGTTCAAATCCAGCCTCAGACAGTTGACACTTACTAGCCCTGTGACCTTGGGCAAGTCACTCCCCCCTCCAAAAAAAGAAAAAAAGAGCTTAGTTATGAAGAGATGTTGTCTGGCAGAGAGGAATTAAATAAATTACAATTATACTGTCCCATAGATGTGACACATTTTAAATAGTTCAGGACACCATCTCTACATTAGATTGTGCCATATTATTGTTAAGATATTCTCAAATGTTTGTGATATGGTTTTATTTACTTGTATTTTCAGGTATAGCAAAAACTTCTTGAACATTGTCATTTGTAATGTCATATCTTTGTGAAGATGGGTTTTTGGCTTTACCATGATAAAAAAAGACAACAAAATCAATTACTACAAAATATCACTATGAAGTGGGAAAGAAGGGGAATTCATGTCTAATATGATTCTAGAATTTAAGAAGTTGTGTAGTTATCACAGGTGTGTACCTCCCCTTAGTAAAGAATTGTGATTATGAATGAAATAAAATATTTCTTTTTTTTTTGCAGGGTGGAAAGCAGGGCAATTGGGGTTAAATGATCATGTAGCTAGTTTTTGTGTTAAGTGTCTGAGGCCAGATTTTGAACTCAGGTCCTCCTGACTACAGGGCTGGTACTCTGTTCACTGCACCACCTAGCTTCCCCTTAAAATATTTCTCTTATACTTTATGTGTATTATTTTTTTCAAATGGTTACTAAGTTGTTATAACAAAAATAATTATGAAGCTTTTTGTACCTACTTCTTAATTAAAGGATCTGTTAAGATTTTCTTTTCTTTCTTATTCATTAATTATATTTTTACATAAGGGCATCATGAAAAAATAACCCAAAGTTATTATGAATTGCAAATGTTTGGAATTCCCTAGTTCATGACAAGCCATAAGATTTTCATAAAAATAGAAGTTGGGGCATCTATTACTGTGATAATCATTGCTATTATCCATCTGGGATATAATTGAGTTTTGGGAGCCCAACTATAGGTTGTGAATGGCCTGTGTACAGAAAATTTCTCCTTAAACTGATGTTTGTTGCTGGTGCAACTAAGATGTTGTTTAGTCATTTTTTACCCCTTTGGAATCTCATTTGGGATTTTTTTTGGCAAATGTAGCTGAGTGATTTGACATTTCCCTGTCCAAATAATTTTAGAGATGAGGTAACTAAAACAATCAGGCTCAAATGACTTATCCAGGGTCACACAGATAATAAGTATCTGAATTAAAATTTGAATTCATGAAGATGACTCTTCCTGACTGCACTCTGTCCACTATACCATTTAGCTGGCCAAATAGCTGGGGTGCAAAGCATCAAATAATTTCACATGTCATGAAGACAATTGTAAAGTTAAAATGGAACCATAAATTGCACCTTGTACAACAACAAAAGGAGTAAATTAAAATTCCACCTCATAATTCAACAAAATATTAGGTCTTCTTTTTGCCTGCTTAAACTGCCTAAGTTCTCCAAATAACTAAATAAATATCAGATTACGTCAGAAAGTGGCAATTCTAATGTAATTTTATCCATTATTTCAACTCCACTTATAGTAGTTAGAGTGCTAGACTGGGACTCAGAAAAGCTAAATTCATATCCTTCTCCAGATATATATTTGCTACATTAGTCACTGGACAACTCAACATTTCGTTTCTTTTTTAAAGTATATTTTAATTTACTACATTAAGTATTTCCCAATTTCATGTATTAAAAATTATAACAATCCTATATTAAAATCTTGAGTTCTAAATTCTCTCCCTGTCTTCCGCCCCTATCCCACCCATCTCAGACAACAAGGTCTGGGAAATCAACATAAATCATCAGCATAGTCCAAGGCCTCTGAAAACATCAGTAAGACCCTCCTCCAGGATTTCTGTATACATACAACAAGAAAATCCTCTTTCAGGGCTTCTGAACCAGCAGTAAAGTTCCAGGTCTTCTGTAACAGCAGCACCATTCTCTATCAGCAGATGAATCTGACAACATAACATCAAAACAGACAGACGAAGTACCAGCACCACTGCCATGCTTCCTCCCAGTTTTCCAATTCTTCTCTATCCAGC
>NW_027185809.1:43054141-43068856 GCF_028583685.1 Petaurus breviceps papuanus
ATATATATATATATGATGATTAGCTCCTCAGACTCTACACTGCTTGCTCCCTGAAGTTCTGGCTCACTCTCATTTTGGGCTCAGCTTTTTATCCTGTTCATTAGCTCTTCCCTACCCCACCACTTCCTGTTGCATCAGCAAGTTCCTCCCACTATGGGATTCACAAGTTCTGGATTTTAATACTTGATACAATCATGAACAGAAACAAGGTGATAAATAGTTAAATAGCTGAAACAAGGTGTTAACTACTTCTTTGCTTGCCAATACAAGGGGCAGGGGAGATCACCAAATCCCCATTACCATTACAATAGCTAAGTTTTTCATAGTGATAACCCTTATGATATTACTGTTATTGTGCACAGGGTTCTCCTGGTTCTGCTCTTTTCACTTTGTATCAGTTTAAATAAGTTTCCCCAAGTTTTTTTGAAACCATCTTGTTTGTCATTTCTCATAGCACAATGCCACTTGAACACATTCATATTCCATGAAATATTCAGCCATTTTCCAATTGAAAGGCATCTCTTTGATTTCTACTTCTTTGTCACGACAAAAGAGCTACTAGGAGCATTTTTGGACAAATAGGTCCTTTTCCCTTTTCTTTGATCTCTTTGGAATACAGAACTAGTAGCGGTATAGCAAAACAGCTTTAGATAGAGGGTCTAAAGTAAGGAACAGTCAACTTTGTGAGTTCAAATCTGACCTAAGATACTGTAAAGCCATGCACAAACAGCTCTCCAGAGGACTACTGCTGTAAATAGCTTTAAGGTTCTGATCACATAGTATAGTGAACTCTCTATTTATTCAGCTATGAACTAATTCAAATCATTCCCAGAAACAAAAGTACAGCATTCACAATATTATAACAACAATTTATCACTATGGTGGCCACATAATTTTCACCAAAGTGGCCACATAATTTTAAACAAAAGATATCATTCAGTAAGTTCTTAACTCAATCATCCTTAAGGAATAAGCCTCCTTAAGGGACACAAAATACAAAGGTCAAAGTTCTCCACCCCTAGGTCATAGTAAATCATGATCTTCTCAGTCAGCACTAAGTAACCAAGGAGAGGTTCTTTCATCTTGACTTGAGGCTGGCTCCCAAATTCCATGGTTTCTTTTCCACAGGTCAAGCTCCTGTCTGAATCTATCCAATCATCACCTGGATCTACAGGTAGGCAGCTTTCAGCTCCTCATCCAGCTCCTCATTTAGCTCCTCATCCAGTTCCTTATCCAGTTCCATATTGAAGCTCACAGTGGCCAGTCCACCTCAAGTACTTCATAGCTTCTGTTTCTGGGAAGACAAAACTTAACAGAGCCAAAACAAAATTCATACATATTGCTGGAACCATCATTGATTCACTTTCTGCCTGTGAAATCAACACAGACCCACAAACAATGTCTGAGAACTCAACACAAATCGTCAATATAGTCCCAGGACCTCTGAAATCCTCCTCCAGGACTTCTGTAAACAGAATAGAAGAAAATCCTTTTTCAGGGTTTCCAGTAAGGTCACAGGGCTTCTGAACAAAGTATCATAAACAAAAATCAACACAGACAGAACATTCAAACAGAGTTCCAGCCTCCACTACTGTTCCCCTTCTCAGTTCTACTCTTTCCCAGCTTGGGCTTCTCCCTATATATTGTCATTAGCTCTTCCCTGTTCCTGTCTTTGGCAAGTCCCTGTCACTGTGTGTTTCAAGATTCCTCTTTCTTTACTAAGACTTGATATAATCATAGTCAAGGCTGGAAAGAAACTTGAACTGAAGCAAGGTGCTAAATAATTAAATAGCTGAAACAAGGAGCTAAGTACTTCTGTGCTTGCCATAACAGATACTTTGCTGGCCATTACAGATACTTACTAGCTGTATGAACCTGAGCAAGTCACTTAACCCTGTTTACTTCAGTTCATCACTGATAAAATGAGCTAGAGAAGGAAATGCCAAACTACTCAAGTTTCATTGCCATGAAAATCCCAAATGGAGTCACAAAGAGTTAGACATTACTGAATGAACTAAAGAAGAGCAACAAAGGATATGTGCAGTTTTGTAATTCTTTTAAAATAGTTCCAAATAAATGGCTGGACTAGGTTACAACTCCATCAACAATGCATTAATGTCCCAACTTTTGTACATCCTCTCCCGCATTTGTTACTTTCCTATTCTGCCATGCTAATCAATATAATAGGTGTAAGGTAGAATCTTAAGAGTTATTTTCATTTTCATTTCTCCAGTCAGTAGTGATTTAGATTTTTTTATGTGACTCCTGATAGCTTTGATTTTTTTTCTTATGAAATTTAGTTTTCTTATTTATAAAATGAAGATAATAGCATAATGCATAGATGATAAATATAATATAATAATAATGCCTATCTCAGGTTTGTTGAGAAGATTAAATGAGATAACATAATTTTAAAATCTTAAATTGTTATTCAACTGGTAGCTATTAATCATAATAAATAATTGATAATAATAATTCAACAAATATTTAGTAAGTACCTACTTTGGATATAACATTATGCCCAGTTCTGAGAACTCAAAAGTAAATATATACAGACTCCACTATCAAAGAGAATGTAATATTAATATAGGGAATGGCTTATATATAAATAACTGTGACAAAAGGGAGAGTATGGTAAGTGCAAGGAAGACTTTAAAGAAAAGTACTATGACAAGAGAAAAATATCATTTTTCACCTAAGAGAAAAGGTAATATCAGAAAAGGCTTTGTGGTAGACTAAGCATCTAAGTTAGATAAACCTTTAATGAGGGAAGGGCACTTCTGATGGTTTAGCAATGAGGAAAAGTTCAGTTGAGGTATAAGTGTTCCATTCGGTGCAGTCTTTCAAATAAGATGTTACCATTCTCTATGTAGTAAGTTTTTCTAATAGTCTTTTTCATGTCTCAGATGATGATCTTAATGCAGAACATCTAAATTTGTTAAAAATTTAATTTGTGATACATCTAAGTTATTAGCTTATAAAGTTGTAATTTCTTTTTGCTTATGTGCCTTTAGTCTTTTTAACTCATGATATGGTCTGAGAAAAAGCAAACAAAGAAGCATTTTTTTTTCCATAGAGTTAAGGGAAGCTTAGCAAAACCCTTCCCTGGCCCCCAAATTAAAAAAGACTCATCCATTTGATGTCAGGCATGAGAATCCACATGCACTGGTAAAGGAGAAAAAGAATTCAAAGAGTCAGCCAACATGTGGAAAGCATCAGTGAAAAGTTGTTCCAATGATCTCACTATGGAAAAAAAAAACATGCTATTCTGACAGTTTCCAGAATAAACAGATCATTCTGAGGAGAGAGAGGGACAGAGAGAGAGAGAGAGAGAGAGAGAGAGAGAGAGAGAGAGAGAGAAAAGAGAGAGGGAGGGGAAGGGAGAGGAGGAGAATTTAAAATACATTTGCATACGTAATGACAAAAAAAAAAACATCGAGGGAGTACAATATAATTCCAGTTCTGCTTGAATAATTTTGCTATGAAAATGAACCTCAACTAAAGAAAAAGAAAATCCCAATGATATATCACTCAAAACAGAGACTCTAGATATGTGCACACTATACATAGATCATATTTCATATAAAATGTATATATTTATAAATGTGTGTACATTCATACATACAAATTATATGTTATGTAGATTATATAACACATGTGTTGGTATATATGCACATATATGCTAAGCAATTTCAGTGTATGGTAGAAGAAGATACATATGTGACAATGTTTCCATTCTGTATTTGAGGACCACTTTAAAGAGGAGCCTCTAAGGCTTTGACATTCATACCATCTTGAAAGTTTAATGCAGTTGACCAGCAAAATGACTAGTGTTTTCTTTGAGGTGAAAAGTGGGGACTGTTCACCACCCCTCAAAAAAAAAGAGATACCAAATTTTCAAGGCTATCTGCTGTAATGTAATGCCAAGGAAAGGCAACATCCCAAGGTTCAATATACCAGCATAGGTGCTCTCCATTTTATTCAGTGACCAACCAAGAACAGAGAAGATCAAAACATGACATCATTCCAAATACAGCATTTACTAAGTGTGATTAAATAATCTCCAAGTACTACCCCACCCCAGGACCTTCCAATCATTCAATCAATTACAAAGTCCCTGTTCTAAATACTTCTCCACCCCTAGGCTGTACCTTCATCTAGTCCACCACAAAGCCCCTCTTCTCAAATGGAGATTAGTTTCCAAACATAAGTAAAGTACACTCATTTGTTCAACCATAGAACACAAAAAAGTCAAAAGTTCCCCACCCCTGGGTCACAATTGAATCTACCCCAGAGTTACATCAAGTTTAAGCACAGCACTTAATACCCAAATGGAGGTCTTTTCTTCATCTTGACAAGAGGCAAGTTCTCAGCAATCTTAGTTCCTGGGGAGACAAGGCTTAGCAAGGCCACAAGATACATTGCCAGTCCCTTCATTAATTCATCCTCTGTCTGTAGAACAGTCCTAGAACCCCTGAAAACATTAGCAAAACCCTCTCCCAGGATTTCTGTAAACATACAACAAGAAAATCCTTCTTCAGGGCTTCTGAACCAACAGAAAGGTTCCCAGACCCCTGCGACAACAGCACTGTCCTTCACCAGTGGACAGTATTCATTCTGTCTGCAGGACAGTCTCAGGGCTTCTTAGCCAACAGCCAGGTTCCAGAACTTCTTCAACAAAAGGACTGTCTTTCACCAGTAGACAAATCTGGCAAAACAACATCAAAACAGACAGACAAAGTACCAGCAAAATAGCCATGTCTCCTCAGTCCTTGGCAGCTCCTGGGGCAGGTCTCAAAAGTCCAGGGCAATTCAAAGTGACCCCAGCAATCCTTCTCAGTCTCTCTCTCTGCCTCCACGAGGTGCTGCTTCCAAAAAGTTCTTCTGCCTCTCTCTTGTCTCTCCAAATCTAGGTCACCAGCTCCTCCCAGCTCAAGACTTTCTTTTCACATCAACAAGTCCATCCCACAGGTGGGATTAACAAGCTCTGGGTTTTAACACAATCAATTTGAAAACCAAGCCAATACAGGGGAATCTTTCTATTCCATTACTATCACATCTACTTACAGAAATGACTTGGAGCAGAGTGGCTTTCCCTCTCTAAGGGTATCTTCTGACCTTTTTTTCAATTATCAAAAAAATTTCATTTTAATCTGAAGAGAAAAGTGAATGCTTAGTGAAAGCTCCAAACTGAAGTGAATAGGAAATACACTGGGGTGTAGCTAGCTTCGAGAAATAGTTTTGGACATTTTTCCAGGGCTGCTGAAAGTTGAGAAAGGAATTGTCTTTGTTCAAAATGTTTCATCTTTGAAAATTACTTCCCAGGTAGTAAGTTAGATACTGGCAGTGGCAGCTATAGTAAAAGAAATCCCATCAACCATGTTCCATTTTCATTTTATAGATTTCTCATAAGTCACTTCACTATAGTTCTGGAGGAAGTGGGAACTATAGTTTGAAGTAGCTAAATGGTTATGCAAATTGAGCTGAAAGACAAAAGTATAAGTGATAGAACATTGCACAAGCAGTCATGAGACCTAGCTTCCAGGCCCCTCTTCATCAATTCTAATTATTTGGCTTTAGGCTAGTCACTTAAAATCCAGGAGTCAAATTTTGATTAATATGGTGAAATGAAGCATCTTATAAAAGTCCATATATTCTATATAAAACATGGAGAATATCTGAAAAAAGCCTTAGAAAAACCAATGAAAGACAACCGATAAAGAACATGTATAAGCTCCTCTAGTGACTCCAGAACCATGCACAACAGCAGCCATAAGTCAGCAGAGTACAGTAGAGGTGTTGCATCAAGGAATCCAGCGAGAGCTTAAGTTAACAGACCACTGGACCCATATGACTCTGAAGGATAAAGTGAGTCTGGTGACCTTGCACAGCCCTCTCTCACTCAAATCAAAGTCAAATGCAAGGCACATCACTATCTCCCTGATGTCTTGGTCCTCTTTGAAAACAAAGGACAAAAACAACCTGTGAGTAGATTGAGCTTCCTGAATGGGGACCCAGCCAGTGGGTAACTCCTATTGTCCTCTCTCTCTCCCTCTCCTCTCTAAAGGAAGGTAAATTTTAATGGCTGGAAGTTGCCAAGTTAACTTGGCTAGATTCCTTCCTTCACTCCTGTCTCTCTCTGTTTCTGTTTCTTTTTCTTTCTTCTTTCTTTATTTCTTTCTTTTGGATGAGATAATACCAAAATTACAATCAGAGAAAAGGGGCTTGGCCATGAGAAGAAAAAGAGTGGCTAGAAGAAATGTAGTAAGAAATAAAAATGGATGTATAATTGAAATGAGAATTTGGTAGTAAAAAGTTAAAAAGAGAACATCTTAGAACAGAAGCTATGAAAATTTACTTAGTAGAATCCTTGAAAAGCAAATGTAAAAGAAAAATATATTTTAATGATTCTGTGAGACAAAATTATTATTAGAACAACTACAAAAGTTTGAAAAAATAGAGGAAAATTTGAGATTCTTACAGGTTGAAGATGTATCATAAAATAATCAATTGACTCCCTAACAAAGCAAAATACTTAGACATGATATCCTAAGAATTCATGAAAGAAAACTTCTAGATGTATCAAAACCAGACAGCACAATTAATATCATTGAATATATACATATATATATACGTATATATATGTATACCTATATGTATGTGTGTGTATATTGCTTGCTGAAAGAAATCCCAAACTGAAAACATACAGAAACATTGCAGTCAAAATTTAGAGATACTGGGCCAAAGAAAGAAAACAAATAACAAAGAATCACATTCAGAGAGAGATGACAGCAACCGACAGAGAAAAGAAGTTGCTTTGCAATGTTTCAAAAAACATACAACCAAGAATAACTTACCTAGAAAAATCAAGGTTTAATCTAGTAATATAGCAATTCAACATTTGATAAAATGGAGGATTTTTGTAACAAAAATGACAGTGTATGAAGAGGAAACATTGACATGCCAACCCAGATGACAAGAGAAACCTAGAAATATAAATTCATTACAGTAATCGGAGTGGCACTAAACAATATTGACATGCTTATTTTCTAATAGGAGAACAGACAGAAGCATCCCTTTCAGAATCTTATTTCCTTTAAGATTGATAGAAGGAAATAAACAACAAAAACACAGGACCTTGATGTGGCCTTGTTCTGCTATGTTGGTTTTCTCTTCAATTATTTCTTTCATTACATTGTTACGTTTTTTCTTTCTGCCATGTTTTTTCTGGGACACCTATAATGCTTAGGTTATTTCTATACATCCTGTCTTTGAGGACCATATATTTTCTCGCACAGTGAGCATATTTTCTTTTAATGTTACTGTTTTTCTTCTCTTCTTCTAGGAACTTGAAGAATTTTTGTAATTTTCAATCCATTGTTTTTTCTTCTGTTTCTTTGGTGAGAATTGCCAATGCAGATTTTTAAAATTCTTCTCATTATTTTTGCTTTTCAGGACAGAAATCTGCCCTCATAATTCTCATTTATCTCTTAATCCACTCAGACACATAATGTTGTGATTCTATGTTCTCCTCATATTTCACAGGGTTCTCTATATCATCAAGTGTTAGATCATTTCCCTTTATTTTACAGTATTTATTCATAGATGCTTAAACTTGTTTACTAGATCCAGAGTCCATATTTCCCTCGGTCACTGTTTTTCCTTTTGATCTATCTATGTTTAAGGTTTTTAGATTTCTTCTTCCTGAAATCATTACTTTTAGTCTCTCTTCCTACCCATGCCCCTCTAATTTTCCTTACCACTCAGTTCCTGATTCCCTCCTCTCTGATTATGATTTCCAGGGTGTTTGGATCTCAAAGCATCTCAGTTTCCTCCTACACTGGGGAATTCATGGTTCACCCATCTTAGGTATCTGACCAAAATGATTAAGTGGTTAGAAATTACCCTGGCTAGATGTTATGCTTTTCTCTGAGACTTAGTGGAATATTGTATAGTTCCCCACATGCAGGGTATCTTGTCTTGTTTATGTGTCCCACTCCCTCTGTTTCTTAGTTTTTTTACCCAACACTGGCGGTTCAGACCCCACTGGAACCAGTATTTCTAAGAGTGATTCCCCTGATACCAGCAGTTCAGAACTTTGTGGTCCTGATGCTTCCAAGATTACATCCCCATCAGGGTTTGCTCTAGAAGGTCTGTGAACAACCTGGCAGTTGAGGCCCTGAGGATACTGAAGTCAGTCTCTCAACGTCACTGAAAATATGGAGGGCAGAAGGGGGTGCAGGAATGTATTTTCTCATAAGCCTGTCTTATGGCTAGTGTGGCTGCTCTGGTAGTGTAGAAGGCAGGAAAGGGGTGCTGAGTTAACTCAGTGTATACCAAGAAACAGTCAAAATGGATAAGTGATTTAGATATAAAATATAATAGCATAAGTAAATTAAGGAAATATGATAATGGGAAATGAAATAGATAATTTCATTATGTGAAATTTAGAAAAACGTTTGTTCATTTCTCCCTTCAAAAATAAAACCAATACAACCAAGACTAGAAGGAAAGTAGGAAACTTGTTGAGGTGGTGGTTGTGCGTGTGTGTGTGTGTAAATACAGCATTTTTTTCTGATATAGGTCTTCTTTCTCAAGCATACATGTAAATGACACAAATTTATAAAAAATACAAATCATTCTCCAATTGACAAATGGTCAAAGGATATGAACAGGCAGTTTTCAGATGAAGAAATCAAAAATGTCAATAGCTACATAGAAAAAAAAATACTTTAAATCCCTATTGATTAGAGAAATGCAAATAAAAATAGCCCTAAGATATCACCTCTGACTTTTCAGGTTGGCTAATATGAGATAAAAATAAATGCTGGAGGGGATGTGGAAAATTGGGATACCAATGCACTTTTGATACATTCATGAACTAGTCCTAATCATTCTGGAGAGCAATTTGGAACTAAAGGGCTATAACCTTGTGCATGCCATTTTATATAGCAATCCCAATTCTTATATCTGTATCCCAAATAAGTCAAAGAAAAGGGAAAAAAGACCTATTTATACAAAAATATACTTAGTAGCTCTTTTTTGGTTTCAAAGAATTAAAAACTGAGGGGATGCCCATCAATGGGGAAAGTCGTGGTATATGATTGCAATGAAATACTATTATGTTATAAGAAATGATGAACAAGATGGTTTCAGAAGAAAAAAAAGAATGGAGTGCATTACATAAAGTGATACAAAGTGAAGTAAATAAAACCAAAACTAATAAAAACATCATACACAGTAACGGCAATATTTTAAGGATGATCAACTGTGAAAGACTAAAGTACTATGATCAAAACAATGATCCAAGACAATTCCGAAGGACTAGGACTTATGATGAAAAATGAGATCTACTTCCAGAGAGAGATCTGTTGAATTCTGAATACAGATTATCTTTATTTTTGTGTTTGTGTGTTTTTTCTTTTGAAACATGGCTAATATAAAAATATGTTTTGTATGACTTCACATGTATATCATATTGCTTGTCTACTCAAGGTGTAAGGAAGGGCCAGGAGGAAGGGAGAGGAGTTGGAACTCAAATATTTTTAAAAAGTGTATTAAGAATATTACATGTAATTGGGAAATATTGTATATATATATATGTTTATGTATATATGTGTGTATGCATAATATATGTTTATATGACTATATATATATATATGTATAGATATCCTAGAATGTGAAGTCAAGAGTAGAATGAAATACTTCTGGTAACCTTATTGAAATCATATTCTGTGTAGATAGTCATAAATAAAATCAAGGTTCTGTTTTTTTTTCAGATTGTCAAGTTGGTAAGAGAGCTGGAAAGTAAGTCTGGAAATAGGAATTAAGAATGGGAGATGGCTAGGTGAACAATTGTGTACCAAGAAAACGCTAGAAAGTATATAGGCAAGGTTTTTTTGTTTGTTTGTTTTTGCTTTTTTGCACATGATAATAAGGGGAAGAGGGAATTGCCTTCTTAATGAAGCAATCTGGGAAGATACCAGGGATATGTGTGTGTGTGTGTGTGTTTATGTGTATGTGAGAGAGACAGACAGAGAGACAGACAGAGAGAGAGAGACAGAGAGAGACAGAGACAAAGACAGAGACAGAGAGACAGAGACAGAGACAGAGAGAGACAGAGACAGAGACAGAGAGAGACAGAAAGAGACAGAGAGAGACAAGAGATAGAGAAAGAGACAAAGACAGACAGAGGAATAAGATTGGAAAGGTAGGCTGAATCCAGATTCTGTTAATCTCTAAAGACCAGATTAAAGACAACTTAGTGAAAAAGAAAGAGCAGTAGAATTTTAGTTAGATTGTATAGATTATCGAATTTAGCTGTTTGAAGAATGACATTATAAGGAGAACAAAACAAAGCAAAAAACAAAACACTGAATTTTGAGTTAGAAGACCAGAATTCTGGTCCTACTTCTATGACCATCAATTTGCCCTATCCCCTTTGGAAAAATCTTTCAACTACTTTGTGCATTAATTTTTTCATTTATAAAATAAAGAGTTTAACTAGATAATATTCAAGGTAACGTACATCTTAAAATTTTGTGTTATATCCTAATCAGGCTTCTTAAACTTTTTCCACTTACAACTCTTTTTCACCTTTCTGCAGTCTTACTTGGCATTGCATGTCCTAAGAGCACGTGCAGTGCAAAGTGCCCGTTCTGTGTGTTCAGGACAAATGCTACAGTGAAGTTGTGGGATGCAACACAGGCAAGTGCTTACAGAAACACCTTGGATTCATTACTCATTTAATTCTAATTATATTTTGGTTGTTGCACCTTTTACTGTTGCCAATTTTTAATGACCCCATATAGGGTTGTGACTCACAGATTAAGAAATGCTGAAGGCAATGAAAGTCACAATAATTTGGGGAAGAAAAGCATAGAATAATCAGTCCCAGTTGTCAAAAGAAGGACAGATTGGAGTAGATAACTATTGGTGGCATAGACAGCAATTTTCAAGCTACTGCATTAATAAAGGCTTGAACAATAGCAATGGAAAGGAGGGAATAAATATGAGGTTATTGTAGTGGGAGAACTAACACAGCAATTGGTTGAACTCAAGATGTTAGATTCAGATTTCTGTCAAGTTGTGAAACTGGTTGACAGGGTAAATAGTGTTGCCAACAGGAAGGAGGATAGATTTGGGAGGGATGATCAAATTGTCATTCAACTTGTTTTGTTGAATCCCTGCTATGTGCCAGACACCATGTTAGGTAGGGACTGGGTATAAAATAACAGTCTCTGTCCAGAAGGGGTATAGTTTCTATCAGACAAAACATGAACAATGCAAATATATTTTATACCCAGGTAGGCCTTGCTTACCTGGTGAATGACTTGATGATATATGAATAGTGGTTTGTGGCAAGCTAAATAAAATGGGTAAAGTGAATTTGTGAAGATTACTTGCATCTAATATATAAGGAAGCATGATGAGATAGGCAAAATAAAATAGATTCCCTGTCACAAAACAATTAATAAGTGGCCTAAAGGAACCCCAATGTCTACTCTAAGGTCAACACTCTTCTCATTACCTATAGTATCTCTAGATCAGGGGTGGGGAACCTGTGGCCTTGAGGTCATGTGTGACCATCTTTGACCAAATCCTTTTCAAGTTTGGATTCAAAGGGCTGCACTTGAGGACCTAGAGGGCCACAGGAGGCCTTGAGGCCTCAGGTTACCCACCCCTGACATAGAGATACTATGGTGAGAAGAATGTTGGCCTGCTCTAGATAATAAGAAAATATCAGCAAATTTTGGACCTATTCATCCTACCAGTCTAAGAGTCCTTGGGGACAGAGTTGTTACTTGATGTAGGGTCAAGGCATATTATACCATGTCCTCATCAGATATGGGACCCTGAATGATTACCCTAAATTTCTCCCTTTCTGGTGCCCCTAATTTGGACCTCACACGTTAATTCTGTTCGAGAAGAAATCATAGTAGAATTTTTGAAGTTGTCCACATCTTTTGCTAGTCAATTCTAATCTGTACACAGGCGCTCACATCATCTGAGAGAAGAAAAGAAGATGTTGAAAATCTCTGAGACCTAAGGACCTGCCAAGTTTTTCTCAAAATACTTTCAGAGGATTCAGACTGCATTAGATTTAGGTGACTTGATGGAGAAAAAAAATCTAGCAGCCTATATAACATCTTTCTCTATTCCTTGGCCCCTTTCAGTTGACAGAAACCAATTTAAATGTATCAAATTTATTATTACTTGGTGGTGATTGCAGCTTGGTTACAGAATGGAAACCAGTTGCCTTACTTAATAGATCTCATGGCCAATTTTCTGTGGCCGTTCTAGTCCAATGAGAAAATGTCAATGTTTTCTAAACCTCATTATATACAAGTAGCCACAATCTATACAATAGCACATTAAAAGCAGAAAAGTTGAAAGTACAATAATCCTCTGATTTGTGAATAAATGGCTTTGAGAATATCCCATCCTTGAGTAGTAGGAGCCAAGACTTGTTTGTTTAACAAAAGAGGGGGGTGCTGTTAGTAGCTTTCATACATGCTCACAGATTGCCAAGGTGTTTTTTTTTTTCTTTTTAATTTTTATTACATCTTTCTTGGAAACATATGTTGATCCTGATGTTTTCTAATCAAGCACATGTACAGGGTAATTGCTTTCCAATTTCTTGGCAAATGAAGGGTCACTAATGGGTGAAAGGTTACAAGGTCTTGGAGACTGATGTCTCCACTGGCAAGTGCAAAAGTAAATGATTTTCCCCAAAGCAGCTTAATCCTGACTTTGAAAGCCTAGGCATGGCAGTCCAGGGTCAATAATACCTAGCTTTAACGCTCCCTGTTGAAATAGTTAACAGGGATTAAATTTCACACATCATGGGTTTTGATTCTGAATTGGGCATATATGCACTAGGTTATGTTTTAGCTGCTACATTGACAGATGTCAGAGGCTGGCTATAGGGTTTTTAGAGATAACGGGTTAATTTGCCTCTGGCAACTAACTCAGAACCAGCACAGGGGCCCTAAAAATCCTTGCGGCATTGCAACTTCCTTGAACTATTAATGCTGCCTGCTGTAAAAACTTTATACGTGGTCAATGTAGCACAGATTATAGAACTTAAAGTGATCCAAAGAGATAAGGGATGAAAGATGTCTCATTTTAAAAAATTAAGGCCCCTCCAATTTTAAATTATAATCCTGTGTTGAAAAGAAATACTAACTCACAGTTATGTAGAATATTAAAGAATTTTAAAGTACTTTCCTTATATCAACCCCTATGAGGTTGTTGAAGTAAAAATGAGGTAAAGATAAATAAATGAAATATTAAACAATTTTTTTAAAAGAAACTTAAGAAAATGCTATCTCAATGAGGGGAAGAGAAAGGAAGGGAAAAATAAATAATTTGCAACTCAAAATTCTTCTAAAAAATGTTAAATTTTTTTTACATATAATTGGGGAAAATTAATTTTTTAAAGAAAGAAACTTAATAACCTTACGAGGCAGGTAGAATAAATGTACCCAAAGTTTATACATAAGTTAAGTGACTTATGCATGGTAAAACAGCTAATAAATATCTAAGACAGGATTGCAACCCAGGTCAATACTCATGCCTTTTTGACTAAACCCAGAAAAAAAAAAAGAAAAAGGAATCTGAGAATTCAAGGAAACTAGATCTAAAATTATGGCAAAACTCAAGGGACATATATAAACTATGTCTCCTGATTTGCTAAGTTATAGACTTGTTATTATTTCAAATAATATTAGTAGATAGCATTTCATTAATGTTAATGCTGTGGATCTACACAAGCATCTTATCCTATAGGCCCACAGAAGTCTGTATTCTAACATCAATTCCTTCAAATATATGTGGCAGACATAAGTTTATATGGATTTGTTGCACAGATGCTTACCACTTTTGGTTATGATCAGTAAATTGCTAGACCAAAATCATGGTCTGAGAAGCAACAGATGTACTGTTTTTTCTGTTTTGTTTCGTTTTGGGGTGTGAGTGTGTGTGTGTGTGTGTGTGCACTGATTTTTCTAAACCCTTAGATAAAATGTTTACTTTTTGTTAAATAAAGTTCATTCCCCCACCTTTTTTTAAAATTTTACCCATCATTTATCATATGGGAATTTTTATCTACTGTTGTTACTATATGTTATCTGAGTTTGGGTATTAATATTTGTTTATAATTGCACAAAAGAAATTGTATGCACATCTCTATGTAATCAATAATGCATTTATCAAAAATAGATCAACCCAAAATACACATTGACTACTTTGAGAAATTAATATATCATTTTACACAAATGACTTTTACTATTTATGTGTGTTTGTGTGTGTGTGTGTGGGGGGGGAAATTAGCACAATAGAAATTTACTGAAAATCTATGCATGCATTGAGTTGAGTCACAAAGTATGGTTTCAAGTCCTAGTTCAAAAACTAAGCTGTTGTGCAACCTTAGAAAAGTCACTTATCTTTTAGAACCTCTGTATTAGTTGTACTAAATGATGTTAGAGAACCTATCCTGATCTATTACTGACTCTCATACTAGAACTTAGATAATACAACTTTTCTTGAACTTGGCAGATAGATGCTAATTTTACAAAACAACAAACAAAGGAAACTGATCAGTTTGAGACTACAAAGCTTCATCTTATAAGCCAAGATCCCTGTCCTTAGAATATTTTAAAGAAATAGAATACTTTTTTTCCCTTTTTGATTCTTGCCTCCAACTTCTGATTG
>NW_027185809.1:43068866-43083012 GCF_028583685.1 Petaurus breviceps papuanus
ACTGAAAAATAGAGGGAGGAGGAAAGGAAAGTACTTGACCTAGAGGCAGGATGAAGACCTGTCCAAAGGAGTGCATCCAGGTGGGAAATGAAGAGATGACTGTCCTAGAGGTTTTAGGAGAGGTTCTTTGCTTTACCCTCCAGCTCTCCGATCAAAAAGGTAGAAGTTACTGAGGATACAGATGAAATGTGAATACCAAGTCTGATGCAGTTTCACAGAATAATGAATTTTGTGATTGTGAAGTTTCCTGGGGCAGTCAAAGTTAAAATCAAACAAACAAAAACCCCAACCTAACCATGGAAAAAAGTCACATCACTACTATATCATGAAGGTAATGCAGGATAGGTGCTCACAAGATACCTACAATCTTTACTTTTAAGACTTTTTTCCTTTGTGGAAAGTGGTTACTTATTTAGCTCATCATAAGGGTCATATATTTAGACTTTAAAGGGGAGGAGAAAAAAAAATATATATATATATTTATAAAGCACATACTATATAGTACCCTCTCCAATGCTAAAACCTTTTTTAGAAATATCATCCTATTTGATCCTCACAACAACCCTGTAATATATGTACGATTATAAGCCCCATTTTACAATTGAGGAAACTGAGGATAAGTGACTTGCTCAGGGTTACAACTGCTAGTAAGTGTCTAAGGTTGGATTTGAACTTGGCTCTTCCTGATTCCAGATTCAGTGCTTTAGCTACTTTACCATCAGGTACCTTAAAGTGATATTATATAGATGAGAAAATTGAGGTCCTACATGGTTAAGCAAACTATAATCAGTGAGACAAAACCAGTCTTTTAAGCTAGTTCCTTTGACTTCAAACCATTATTCCGTCTACTGTACCATATCTCAGGGCAAACTTGTGATTCACTGGCATTCTATTTAAAAGTTACATGGTATAAGGTGGGTTGTTTTTAGATACGAAAAAATGTCTGGTGATTCACAGAAATTCATCTATCTAATTGAGTAATGCTTTTCTGTCATTATTCTACCAAGTACATTCTTGTGGACAGCCCATTGAGGAGTGGAAAAGAATCAGGTAAGGATTAGCCAATCTAGAGAGTTACTAATCATGTTGCCAAGGTAGGTGAATTCTCTTTTTTTTTTTTTGCTTTTTGGAGGGGAGAAGGCAGGGCATTTAATGTTAAGTGATTTGCCCAAGGTCACACAGCATGTTAAATGTCTGAGGCCAGATTTGAATTCAGGTTCCCCTGACTCCAGGGCCTGGGTTCTATTCACTGTGCCACCTAGCCACCCCATTCTCATTCTTGATCTCTATGATGATTTAAATAAAAGTGGTAAAAGTCTTCAATTGATTTACATAACTTTAGAAGTCATTGGATGAGTGAGAGTCATATTGAACATCCAGAAGTATGTTTGGATTGACTGGAGAAACTTCATCAGAGCTTGTAGGGTTGTATGAAATAGCAAACCACTTTGGAAACCAAGAAATCAAGCATCTAATTGTTTAGATCAGAACCCTTCCTTCCAGAGAAGTCCCTAAGAAGGTGTGACTTGTAGGGAGGATAAAAGCCATAACCTAAGACTTTTCCTACCTTGCGCAGATGATCAGAACATTTGTACTTTTCTTATCAGGGTCTTAGCAGGATCTTTGGAATAGTTAACATCAGAGAAAGCTGTGAAGAAACTGGGTGTGAAGAAGAAAGGCAGGTTCAAAGCTCTATAAAGAGCCCAGAAAAGAGGCTACAGCATAGCCAACCTGAGCATTTTGAGAACTCCAGCAAAAGGGCTTCTGAAGGCTATCAGTTAACTCTTTTGCCACACATGTACTCTATGAACGCAATTTTTTGCACATTGTATATGCACCATAGAGTGTGTCACAGACTTTTAGGGGAATATTTTGTACCAACTATACTTACTATACAATGATAATTAATGCTCTTTTATAAAAGCTAATTAAGTCTGTCTGACTAATTGGTATCAAATAATATCAATGGAGGGAAACACACAATTTGGTTCTTGCCAGTTCTACATTACAAAAACAACCTTGACTCCTTAGGGGTATATCTAGACTTCTGAAGGAAAATATGTTAGCCCAACTGCAGGGGCAGGGGAGGGGGGGGGTTTCCCAGTTTGATTGAGGGTTGGGAGAGTACCTCCAAATACTTGACTATGTGTATGACATTAATCTTAAGATTAAAAAGTCAAGTAAAGGATAAATAATAGATAGTATTTACTTTGCTCTTACCTTTGACTCAAGAAAAAGCAAAAACAAAGCAAAAACAAAACTTACCCTCTCTCTCAACATTAGACTCATGAGCATAACTCTATTTAATACTAAAATCTACTATATTTCTAAAATATATTTAACCCAACCTAACGTTAAAATGCCAAAGAAATGTAATGGCAAATGTGGATCAAATAATGTTAGGTTCATTATTTAATAATTCTCGTTAGATTTACTTTAACAGCATCCTAATTGGGCCCCTAAGTATGAGCATTCCCCCATTGCGCAAAACTCACAACACCTCTTATACATTTCTATATATATTGATAATTTTTTTAAGTCCTTGTTTTGATCTTCTCACTCTGGGACCTAATATTTACTGCCTGGAAGATAAAGGCCAAACTCTTTAGCTCACAATTTATACTTCACTGTATTCTGGTATTCATTTATCTTTCTAGATTCTATTAGCAAGAAACTTGAACTTAACCAAGCCGATTTACTTATACCAAATTTGGCTAGAGCTTGTTTTCCAGACTGCAGCATAATCTGTACCATTACCTATATGTGGAATGTCTTCTGCCATCCTCTCTACGTATCCAAATGCCGTTCATCCATGAAAAGTCATTTCCAGTGATCTCTAGAGAGTCTTTTCTTAATACCACAGCACTAAAAAAGCAAAAACAAAACCAAAAAAAAGTATACTTCTTTAAATTCCTTAGTAGTTTTTTTTTTCAAATCATTCATTTGGCAATTATGATTTCTGACCATTTTTCCTTTTTATCTATTCATGTGATTATATCTTATCTCTAAATACATAGTAAATTCCAAAAGCTATATCATCATGTTATGCTTTTTTTGCATTACATGAAACATCCCACACAATGTCTTGCAAAATTATCCAAGAAAAATTTTTTTTAATGATCTAGTGATTGTTTAGTGCTCATCTAGAGAAATAAGACAGTTTAAATATAGATTGGTCTTCCCCATGTATTCATGCAAGATAGCTATTTACTTTTTTTAAAATGACCACATTTTTATATGGACAAGAATATCTTAAATAACAAGCTTATCTAAATTAGGATGAAAAACTAAACTCTACAAAATAAATGATAAGAATACATTTCTTGGGGGTGGAGCCAAGATGGCAGAGTAGAAGCACAACCTCCTTGTGGCTCCAGCTTCCACCTTCCCCAATCCATGTAAAAAGGGCACTCTAAACAAACTTTGGAGCTGCAGAACCCAAAAAATGACACAGAGAAGCTAACCTCCCGCTGAGGACAGCCTGGCAGGCCAGCAAGAATCAGCCAGCTCAGCACTCTGGGACCTGATCCCAGCCCCATGCCAAGGCTTTAGCCCCAGGGCTGGCCTGACCAGCCTCCAGCCTGAGTGACTACAGATCAGCAGCAGCTGTGGCCATTTCCAGATTTATCAACACATAGATGCAAAGAACAAAATGAGAGGTCAGTGCAGTCTGGACTTTGGGAGCCAATAAGTGGGAGTGCATGGCTTTTGTCACCTGGGGTGAGAAGCTGCTGAGAGGCCAGCACTGCCAGCCAGTGCCACGTGGCAGCTTCAGCTCCTGCCCTGCAGAGGGTAGGGCGACCAAGCACCACTCTGAGGGGTAATTGCTCTTGCTATAACCTTCTTAGATCTGGATTGCAGTCTAGGGCGGAGGTCCTGGGGCATGTGTCCAGCTTGCCAGAGCATGTGGAGACCTCAGAGAGGGCACCCATCAAATACCTCTGGAAGCTGAGAAAACCCCAGCGTTTGGGAGAAAAGATCCCCTGTCTGGTGGCCGAGTCCTACAGTGGCAAAAAGCCCAGGGGTCAAGTGACTGAGGGACAACATGACCAGGCAAAGGAAACAAAGCAGACAGAAGATTCCAACATTAGACTCCTATTTTGGGGACAGAAAAGATCAAAGCATGGAACAGGAAGAAAACAGTGAAGTCAGAACTCCTGCACCAAAAGTTTCAAAAGAAAATACCAGCTGGTTATAAGCCATAGAGGACATTAAGAAGCAGATAAGAGAAGTGGAGGAAAAATTGGGAAGAGAAATGAGAACAATGCAAGAAAATTATGAAATGACAGTCAACAGCCTGATTGAGGAAAATAATACCTTAAAAAACAGATTGACTCAAATGGCAAAAGAGGCTCAAAAAGGCAATGAGGAGAAAAATGCTTTAAAAAGCCAAATTTGCCAGATGGAAAAAGAATCTCAAAATCTCAATGAGGAGAATCATTGCTTCAGAATTAGATTGGAGCAAATGGAAGCTAATGACTTTATGAGAAATCAAGAAGCTGTTAAACAGATCCAAACAAATGAAAGAAAAGAAGGCAATGTGAAATATCTCATGGGAAAAACCACTGACCTGGAAAATAGATCCAGGAGAGATAATTTAAAAATTATTGGACTACCTGAAAGCCATGACCAAAGCAAGAACCTAGAAATCATCCTCCAGTATGTTCTCAAAGAAAACTGCCCTGATGTTTTAGTACCAGCAGACAAAGTAAAGGTTGAAAGAATCCACCGATCACCTCCTGAAAAAGATCCCAAAAAGAAAACTCCTAGCAATATTATGGCCACATTCCAGAATTCCCAGATTAGGGAGAGAATATTACAAGCAGCCAGGAAGAAGCAATTTGAATATTGTGGAAGCACAATCAGGATAACCCAGAATCTGGCAGCTTTTACACTGAGGGATTGAAGGGCTTGGAATATGATATTCCAGAGGTCAAAGGAGCTGGGATTAAAACCAAGAGTCATCTACTCAGCAAAACTGAGTATCATGTTTCAGGGGAAAATATGGTCATTCAGTGGAATAGAGGACTTTCAAGCCCTCTTGATGAAAAAACCAGAGCTGAGTAGAAAATTTGACATTCAGATACAAGAAGCAAGAGAAGCATGAGAAGGTAAACAGGGAAACGAAATCATAAGTTACTTATCAAAGTTGAACTATTAACATTCCTACATGGAAAAACAATAATTGTAACTTATGAAACTTTTCTCAGTAGTTGAAGGGAATAGAAATACATATATATGAGGGTATGTGGGCATATGAATACATATGTGAATGTGTGTATATATGTTTACAGGTATACATAGATAGAGGGCACAAGACCAATTTAACAGGAAGGGATGATACTTAAAAGGTGAAAATAAGAGGTGAGAGAGGAATATAATGAGAGGAGATGGGGAGAGACAGATTGGGGTAAAGTTTCTCATACAGAAGAGGCAAGGTAAAATGGTTACAAGGGAGGGGAAGAATAGGAAGGCAAAAGGGAATGGGTCAACCTTATCCCCATTGAATTTGGCTTGAGGAGGGAATGAAATACACACTAAATTGGGTATCTCACCTTGCAGGAGAGTAGGGGGGGAAGGGAGTGAGAGGGGGGGATGATTGAAGGGATGGCATCCTGCGGGGGGAGGGAAGTTGGATGCACCCACTTTTGAAAAAGGACATGATCAAAGTAGAGAATAGAACAAGTTGGAGGTGGGATAGGAGGGAAGGAAATATAATCAGCCTTTTACAATATATCTACTATGTTATTGTTTTGCATTAGCCACACATGTACAACCTTTACTGAACTGCTTGTCTTCCCAGTAAGGGTGGGTGACAAGGAAGGAATGGAATGAATCTGGAATTCAAAGTTTTAAAATAAAATATTTAAATATATGTGTATATGTATGTGTGTGTATACTATTATTAATACTATTTTACATGTAATTGGGAAATAAGATATACAGGCACTGGGCAATAGATGGAAAAGTCAAAAGGGGTATAGGAGAAAATATGGGAGGGAGTGGATTGGAGGAGGGGATATCCTGTGGGACAGCTATTTTGGGGCAGTGGGTAGGAGAAAAACGGGGAGAAAATTTGTAACTCAAATCTGGTGGAAAAAATAATTTAAATCAGAAGTTAATAAAGCATTAAAAAAAGAATACAT
Source organism: Petaurus breviceps papuanus (assembly GCF_028583685.1). Lineage (NCBI taxonomy): Eukaryota > Metazoa > Chordata > Mammalia > Diprotodontia > Petauridae > Petaurus > Petaurus breviceps. The sequence continues at coordinate 43,075,013 of NW_027185809.1, forward strand.
TTCTTTATTATTTACCTTTTCATCTGAACCAAATTCAAATAGAAAGGAAACTTTAGATGATTGGTAGAGGAGCTGGTAAGAACACAGCTGGATGGAAATATAACATGTGCAGACCTATGAAAAGCCAGTTTCTCTTTTTTTTTTTATCTGAAACTCTAAAAGACATACTTAGTGATGACTAATAAAGAAGAAAGCAGAATTACAGGAAAAAAATCAGCTTCATAGAGTGTGTAGGCAGGACACCACTACCTATGAGGTTCCTATTCAATCCTTTTTCTTTGCTCTCTCTAATCGAAATTCTGACTGATGGAAACCCCTTTCCCTGGAGCAAATAACAGGGCAGGTGGCAAGTGGTAAAAACTGGGATGATGACTCAAGCTTGATTCTAGGCAGTAGAGGTCGAGTATTAAATCAACAAAGTACTGTTCCATTCCATGTCCTTATTCAGTGTCTTCTAGAGAATCTTTCTTGCAGTTTGCAGTTTGCTGGTCCACATTTATCCATCAGATGAAAGACAACACTCTAAGTGACATTTTAGAAAAGCCCCAGGTTATCAAACGGAACAAATCTTACCTTGACACATTTTTCCCTCTTAATTTTCACATCCAAGGAATGTGGAGTTTTGTTATGGTACTTGTGTTTCTATTGCTTGACTTTTAGAGTAACTAGACTATTTTCTTATCATGTTCAACACCTCATAGGTGAATTCAACCATTTGAAAACTGTAAGAAGTGTTTATTTTAAAGTGCCAGAGAAGGAGGCAGAGTTGGAGCCAAATAATGCCCTTGACTTAAGCACTGTATAATGAAAAAAACATAATTCATTTTTTGTTTTCTTCAAAGTGAAGTTGGACTTGTGGATAATATGATAAGGAAACCTTTTAAATATCCCAGATGCAATATAGTTCAATTAGTGTATGATGACAACTTAGGTACAAAGTCTAGCTTTTTACTATGAAATCTCTGGATTTCCTTATGACATTATTATATTTTTCGTATATTTGTTTTTTTCTTAAATTGCATAATAATTTTCAGATAATATGATAATGTGAGGTTACATATTTTTATTCAATGAATTAGCAACATTTCATTCTATCAGGACAGGGTTAGAATGATTGGATGGTATTTCACTATGGACAACATTGTCACACAGAAATTTTTAAAAAGTTTTAAGAAGCAAATTATGATTGTTAAAAAAAAGTTTAGTTCAGATAAAATTTCAAGAATTTGGACACTGAGTTGTGTTCTTTTTGAAGATAACAGGATGTTCTGGCAAGATTTCTAATGCATTTTATATCGATAAACATGGTTAGAATTACTTTAACTTTTCAAACTAGATGTTCTGGAATAAGCATTGGATTGAAACATTTGAATAGTTTTATAAGGTTTTGAAATGAAAGAATCCTTATAATTCCTCAGATTCTGTGCTCTCATTATACAGATGAATAAACTGAGGTCCTCAGAGGTTGCCTAAAAGTCACATAGGTAATAATTAAGTAACAGAGCTAAAATTCAAATGTAGATCCTCTTACTTCAGAGGTTTTCTTCTTTTCCATTGCCTCATACTGTCATTTTTAATCATAGAGGAAGGGAACACAAAATTGTCTAAATATTTTTAAATGCCAAAAAGAAAAATAATTAGTAGGACTCAATTTCTAGAGGAAATAGGGAGCCCCTGAAATGTATGAGAGTAACATAGAATTCTAGGATCAAATGAAATTATGCCTACTTCTTTTTAGGTCTTCAGTACTATAAAATGCTGTAACATTTTGCTGTATAGCTGATTTTCTTTATGTTATTCATGTCAATTCCCTGTATGTCATGGATATTAGATATTTATAAGCAATATTTGTGGTAAATATTTTCCCTTATATACTGCCCCCTCCCTCACTTTAGCTTCTCAATATCTCTCAGATATTATGTGTGTCTATTAAGCGAATAATAAATAACAAAGTAACTCAGTCACCCAACATTCAGGAGCCTGTCTAGTACTATACAAACTAAAATTACGATCTCATTTTTTAGTCTTTTATTGTCATTTGAAAATATTGAGTTTTCTTCTCTTAGATCAGTTTGAAAGTTGAATAACTTTCTTACCTCTGGATTCTTGTGTGTGTGTGTGTGTGTGTGTGTGTGTGTGTGTGTGTGTGTGTGTGTGTTTGGAGGGGGGAAGGCAGTGAAATGGGGGTTAAGTGACTTGCCCAAGGTCACACAGCTAGCAAGTGTTAAGTGTCTGAGGTCAAATTTGAACTAAGTAGTCCTCACTTCAGGGCTGGTGCTCCAAATACCACCTAGCTGCCCCACCTCTGGATTCTTTTAAGGAATAACTCAAATTCTTCCTTTAATTTCTATTTAGGCTTAAGCTTGGCCTTTCAGTATATGTAATTCTGGGGTTCCAATCAATTGTTTTTAGTAAATTATGTTCTATCTTTTGTTTCAATTTCTTGCAGATGAGAAAATATTATGCTATTTTTTGGGGGGGTTCTTAGAATGTGGAAGTTTCCCATTACCACTTACTGACTAATAATTAGTTCTTTGCTGTTGCAATTTTGGTTTGTTTCTTTTTCATGGTGACATAAGCTTTGGTTTTCTTTTTATTGGTACTCTGTAGACTGTCAGGCTCCCTCTGCTTTTTTGTATATATATATATACAGACACACACATATTTACTTTTTCATGATGTTTACAAGAAAATTTACTAATTTTAGATTAAATCTCTATATTCTATATCAAGGTAAGTATTCTTATTTTAGAAATCTGTTGTATGTTCTTCCAATCTAGTTGCCTTTTGATTTTGTTTATTTTTTTCTTTACCTTTTATATTCAAATTCTGCTGTTCTTTTTCAGAGAATATTCTACTTTGGAAAACATCTTTTTCAAAATTCTAAATTCCATACTATCTTCTTATATTTCTGATTTTATTTTTACATAAAAGCTCTAACTTCTATCTTAAGTTCTTCTTATTTAAATTTAATTCTTTCTGATTTCTTCTAAATCATCCTGGAAATATTTCATCTATTTTCACTTCAGAAATCCTGGAAGAATTTGTTTTCATATCTCCAATTTTGTTCAGAAAATTTGTCTTATTGTTCTTGTTGTAAAGTGCTTATTCAGTGTCATGCCACCTTTGTTCAATTTTTTTCTTCTTCTTTCAGTTTTACTCTTTATTTGTCTATCACTTTGATATTTCTTCCCCTCCCCCCAAGGCATCCTTATGTAAATACGCTTCATCCCATCAATCCTATCTCTTGAATAGGCCCAGCATTACTTAGTTCTTCCTCAGCCATTATTACCTGTTCACTCTTCTCTCATTGAAGTTTGATTAAATCCTTGGCACTCTAGGGGTAAAGGTGAGTGGTTTATATACTACCATGAGGAGAATCTGAGTAGTCACTCTGGTTGGACCAAATAGTCTCTTCATCTGGTTTCCAACCTATTCTCTCAAACTGAACTTTTCTGATTGCTGGGATTAAATATGAAGAGGTGAGGAGAGTATTCAAGTCCTGCTGAATGTGAACTCTGAGAGGCTTTTTGTATGGGTCTGTTTTATTCAGTTCTTCAACTGGTTTTTTATTTCCTCTCCTACAAAGTATTAAAATACTATAGTTATAAGCCTCACCAAAATCTAATATCCTTCCTTCTCCACAATCTTCTCCCATAGACCAAACTGTCTCCCACAACTATCATCTTTCTCAAGCCTTTTGGTCAATCTGTTATGTGAACCTCAGGGTTCAGAGACTCCTTCTGGAGTATTGAGAAGTAGTTAATTTTAAAATGAGGAGTGAAGGAAGAACCAAGAGAACATTGTATATAGTAACAGAAAAATTATTTTAGGGATGACAGAGTGAATAAGTAATTTTGACTATTATAAATACATACATTAAAAATAAAAGAGAGGGACAGCTAGGTGGCACAGTGAATAGAGCCTTGGAGTCAGGAGGACCTGAGTTCAAATCTGACCTCAGACACTTAACACTTACTAGCTGTGTAACTTTGGGCAAGTCACTTAACCCCAATTGTCCTACCATACCCCCTCCAAAAAGACAAAAACGAAACAAAACAAAAAAAAAAATAAAAAAATAAATATTTGAAGACTCAATCTGTATCCAGAAAAAGACCTGAGAAATAGAAGTATGCATAGAATAATTTACACACACACACACACACACACACACACACACACACACACACAAACCCCTATTTTTGTCTAATGGTAGCCATCTCTAGGACATGGATGTGGGAAGAAAAGGAAAAAAAAGAAATTTACACGATAATGTTCTATGTTTGGAGGGCATAGAAAGTTGTACATAGGAGATTTGTAGTTTCATGTACAATAATTTTTTATACTATGTTATGAAAATGCTTGTTTTCTTGTGTGAAATGAAAATAGCTTTTTTAAAAAGATATAGGAAACACGAAAAAACAAAACAAATTTACTGAAATATCCAATTATAAGTCTTGTTATATTTCATACAATAAAAATTATAATTGCATCGAAAAAAATATGCCTAAAATCACAATTGTCATAAGGTATCCAGTACTGTAAAATTTAGGCTTGACCCAGATAGATAACCTATTATAAGCTGGAATGAAATTAGGCACTTGGGAGCAGAGCTAAGATGGCACAGTAAAATCAGGAATTTACTTGAACTCATTCCTCACTTACCTCTGTCACATCTGAAAAATGACTCTAAACAAATTTTAGAGCTACAGAACCCAAAAAATGACAGAGTGAAACAAATGTATCTCTGAAGGCAGCCTGGCAGGTTGACAAGAAGGGTCTATCACACTGGGCTGGGAGTAAAGCACAGTACTGCATGGGCCACACCTATATAGACCAGTCAGAGCAGGCCTCAGGAGACTGAATCACCAGCAGTTGTGCCTGTTTCCATACTTCTCAAATCATAAATGCCAAAGACAAAGTAAAGGGTCAGTAGGGAAACTCTGCTGGGTGAGAGAATAGTACAGTCTGGTCCCTACCCCTTGGGTGGTGGAGGTGGAAGTTGCTGTGGCAGCAGTGTGACTGCTTCCTGAGCTCCAAGCCCATAGATAGTGAGGGGTCCAAGCAGGTGATTGGAGGACAATCACAGTAATTAATCTCTTTGCTGGCTCTAAGGCAGGATTCTCTTGCTTTGCCCGGCTTAGATCTGTGTTGCAGTCTTGGGTAGAGGTCCTAAGGTGAGGAGGAATGCTGTTGTGGCAGAGCTGGTTGAGGCTGTGGATAGGTAGTCCTCTTCACAGTTCTGAAGCAGATGCCTAGAAGAAGCTCTGATAACAACTGTGCAAAACCCCAGAATTTTGGGACATAGCTCTCTCCACTCTGGAAACAGAGTTCTACTGTGGCAAAGAACTCAAAAGTCAAGTAAGTGGCTAGCAAGAAGAGCAGAGGAAGAGAAGTCAGACTATAGAATTATTCTTTGGAGACAAAGGAGAGTAAAACATGGAACCAGAAGAAGACTATAAAGTCAAAACTCCTCCATCAAAGCCTCCAAGAAAAAATATGAACTACTAGCAGGCCTTGGAAGAGTTCAAGAAAGAGTTTGAAAATCAATAAGAGAAGTAGAGAAAAATTTGGGAAGAGAAATGAGAATGATGTAAGAAAATCATGTAAAGCAAATCAACAGCTTGTTAAAGGAGACCCCCCAAAATACTGAAGAAAATAACACCTTAAAAATAGACTAACTAAAACGACAAAAGAGGTCTAAAAAGTCAATAAGGAGAAGAATGCTTTAAAAAGCAGTAATGGCCAGACAGAAAAGGAAGTTCAAAAGTTCACTGAAGAAAATAATTCCTTCAAAATTAGATTGGATCAAATGGAAGCTAATGACTTTATGAGCAATCAAAATATTATAAAACTTCCAAAAGAATGAAAAAAATAGAAGGCAATGTGAAATATCTCATTGGAAAAACCATTGAACTGGAAAATAGATCCAGGAGAGATAATTTTAAAATTATTGGCCAAACTGAAAGGCATGATAAAAAAAAAGATTCTAGACATAATCTTTTAAGTAATTATCAATGGGATGAGGTCATAGGTCATTTAACATTTAATGAAAGAAGGTTAAATAAAGCACAGTCTGGGAAAAAATATTCAACAAGGATGACAAGGAAGTTCCAACATTTGACAGTCTACCCCTACCCCATTTCCAGGCCCCCACCTCCCAGCCCTTTGAATCAACAGGGTAGGGTATATAGCAATGCAGGACAGGGTATGGTTACTTGGGTGGCTTGGATCATCCACCAACTGTGAAGAACACTGACAATATGTGTTTGGCAAGGAAGACACATTAATGTAAAGTCATAGGCCACTAGGAAGGTGAATCAAAGGAGTCACAGTTTGGGTCAAAACCCTCTGAGACCAAAGGATAACTTTGTCACCTTTCAGGGAAAAGAACAAGCCCGAATTTCATAGAAGAAATGATTAAGATATTGTTTCTCACAATATGATCCTTAATTTATCTAGATTCCTTTTTTTGTTGATGCTTTTCCATATTTTTTATATAGACACCAAAAGGTACTATTGACATAAGGTTTAGGCAGTTAGCTCTTCATTCTCCAATAGCTTGGAGATTTTAGCATTCCAGTTAACATTATTGTAAAGTAGGATTTTCTCTTATTAATTAATGTTTTATCATTCCATTCTATCTAGACTCTCAAAATCAAGGTGAAAAAGATTATTTCTTTCTCTCAGTGAAGTTTGGTACAGTGGGAAAATCATTCTGAAGTTCAACAAACATTTCAACAAAGCATCTGTTTTAACTAACAATAGATAATGACATTTCTTACTTGTTAGAAAATAGATAGCTTCAAAAATCCTACAACTTACCATCCATCAAGAGAATAAATCTGAGACTTTAGTAACTACTGATGTTGCTATGTAGCTCTATAATGGAGAAAACCCTTTGTTTTAATATGGAAATATGGCAACTGATATACAGTCCTGCCTCTTTAAAAAGTGAGAATAATAGGAATGTGATTAGAATATTCTCCCTTGACAGTCCAAGGAAACACATTTAAAATTCTATGACACCATGGGATAGTTGACATTTGGGAGTCAATAGGCCTAGGTTTCATCTATTATTTTTTTTTTTTAGTTTATTTTCCTCATCTATTAAAAGAAGAGCTGAGTGATGTCACTTGGTATATGAATAACAACATGGTGTTGTAGAAAGAGTTAAGTTATCTTTCTTCTAATTCTATCTCTCGTGTTAGCTGCCTGACTTTGGGCAAGCATTCCTTTGGTCTTCATTTTCCTTAGCTATAAAATCTAACTTTTCTGAGTTTTTTTTTTCACTTATCAAAAGAGGGCAATTGGAAAGGCCATTTGGTGCATGGTCATGTAGAAAGAGACAAAACAGCTAGGTTCTACTTCCAGCTCTGCCATTAATTGATTGTTTAACCTTGGGCAAGAAAATTGACTTACCTGGGTTTCAGTTGCCTCATTTTTAAAGGGAGGGGTTTGGACAACACATCTCTAAGATTCCTTCTAGCTCAACAATTCTAATAGAAATTCAGACAGTGCCTTGTACACATTTGGTGCTTACTAGTTGTCTACTGAATTGAATTCATTATCTAATTTAGAAGTCCATGTTTTACCAAGACAGGAATGCTACAAATCAAGCCGTATCTGAATTTAAACTGGATTCAATAGAGTGTCTTTTAAATAGATTTTCTGATAGAAACAATGTTCAGTTCACTAATACCTGAAAAATATCTCTCCTCCATTCCCCAAATATGACTACATACAATTAGGAGTCTGATATCTGTTTTCTTTTAAAATCACAGCTAAAATTGCATTGTGTGTCCATATGATTTTCCTTACACATTTTTTCTCACAAAGGTTGTAGCTGTCTGACAACTTAGTAGGCTAGGAACAAGGGGAAGTAATAGTTATCAATGGACTGACAACTTAGTAGGCTAGGAACAAGGGGAAGTAATAGTTATCAATGGACTGACAACTTAGTAGGCTAGGAACAAGGGGAAGTAATAGTTATCAATGGA
>NW_027185809.1:43083022-43099151 GCF_028583685.1 Petaurus breviceps papuanus
ACAACTTAGTAGGCTAGGAACAAGGGGAAGTAATAGTTATCAATGGATTCCATTCTGGGATCCCAGAGCTATTATAAATCAGTAGAGCAAATAATGCTGCTACAAGGGTGGAGGTATGTGCAAAGCCCAGAAACTCACAATGATATTGACAAATGGAGCAAAAAGACAGATTAGCCAATCATAGAAGAAACCTCATCCAAGTGGTGATAGTCACTATTCCAAGGGTTTGGGAGGAAGCTTGGACTGAAACTACTTGAGAGATATATATTTCTAGGATTCAGCCAAAAATAACTAAAGGAAAACCCAAGGGAAAAGGAAAAAGAAAGTCTTGCTCTTCACAAACAGAAAGCCAGGGTCCCCACAGAAGAGATAAACAAAACACATTTTGGAAAAAACAAACACAAAAACAAACAAACAAACAAAAACTTGGAGTAATAAGGAATCTAAGAGATCAGAAAAAAATTTTTTAGTGATCCCTGCTAGCCAATACTAAAAAAAATAATAATAATAGCAAAGACCATTGTTAGTTTTTTTATTGGCCATACAGGATACAGAGTCATGTATCCTTTATGGTATTACTCATTAAAATTTTTCCCTTCTTCATAGTTCTTACACTACTAACAATTTAAACCAATTTTTTTGGCCCTTAAAATACCATCATGGACTAGTGACTCCAGAGGAACCTTAAAGATTAAGTAAAGTTCTATCATTTAATAGACTGAAATTTGAGATTCAAAGATATAATATGACCTAATGTTATATATGTAGATAAAAAGTGTCAGGGTCAGGCCTCCAACTTAGGTCTTGTGGCTCAATGACCCATGTTCTTTTCTATTTAATATTAGTACCTAATGCCAATAATAATAATGGTACCATATTACCTTTACATAGTGGATTAAGATCTGCAAAACACTATAAGTTATTCACTTGACCCTCATTACCACTCTGAGATAGATTCTAATATTATCCACAATTTAAAGATGAGGAGACAAACTCTGAGATCTTAAGCAACTTGTCTGGGTCACACAGTTAATAAACATCAGAGGCAGAATTCAAAGAGATTTTTTCTCACTTCAATTAGCATGACCTATCTGTCTCTCTTTTTCGTTGTATGTGTGTATTTTGAAATTTCTTTTGAGATCATAAGTTGTTTCAGGGCTAGGCCGCTTGTTTTGTATGATAGCACCTAGCATAGTACTAGGCTCAAAATAACTATTCAATAACAAAGCTTGCTAAATAGTGACTGTTCTATGAAATTAAATACTTGGAAACTCCTTCATATCCCTCGTGTTTTGCTTCAGGAGGGGAAATGAGGGAAGGTAATTATCATTTATCCAACACTTAAAGGTCCTGGCTTTTTCTCCATAATGCTCTCTACCTATGAAAAAGGTAGTTTGTAAGTGTTTTTACTTAATCTAGTCTGGAGAAATTGAAGCCTGACACACACACACACACACATCAGTTGTTGAACTGGGAATAAAGTCCTGAAGTTTTGATGTGGTGGGTGTGTCAGAGGAAACAAAATGTTAAGCCTGCGGAGTATGTGGTGACAAATTTGGACCAAGTCACTGCCTTTTCCTGTCTTTCATGTCAGTGCTGGTATCACTTAAAACCAGAATTTACGTAAAAGAAAAAACGACATTCTTAAAATATAAACTGAAGACAAAGGGGCAATAAGTGTGTAGGCGCCTATTTTACAGGAATATTGTCATAATGAAGTTCCAAATTTTTATCCCAATAAACCACAAAGCATAATAGCTTCCCAGATTCAATTAGTCTCATTTGCACAAATAGGCACAAGAGTATAAAGAACTTTTGATCTGAGATGGGCAATTATAATATGAATGCCTTTTTTGCTAATAAGATTTCCTTTCACGATTTAGGGAGTCATCCAAAAACACCAACTGTTGTTTGTGGCTTTAAACTCTGAGGCCAAGTATTTGAGACTATAAGCAGAAGAGCCAAGGTATTATTTCCATAACAAGCAATGTAAATGAATATGTTTTGAAAATAGATTATTGCATCTATATTCATGTATTCACATATCCTAGAAGTAATAAAACACCTTAGAGATTATTTAGTCTAAAAATTCTTATTTAATATTTGAGGAAACTGAGACCCAGGGAAGTAATGTAACTTACCCAAGGTCATCAAACTAAAACTAGTGCCTTTTGTTTTGACTTGTTAAGCTAGTGATCTTTTCATTATAATGTAAAATAATTGAGTTGTTAGATTAACCAAATCTGACAAAGGTAAAGAATTTATCATCTTCTGCCTAAACCTGCCCTTCCTTCCAAATTCTCTCTCTTTGTTGAGCAGTTCAAATCTTCCCAAACAGGCTCAAAATATTATTGCCACAATTTTTTTCTTCACTCTTTCATCTACTTAGCTGCTAAGGCCTATGATCTCTACTTTCACAGCAATTTTTATCCAATCCTTTCTCTACTCTCAGACTGCCAACATCCCAGTTCAGACTCGTGATCTATTTCCTAGATGATCATAATAGCTCCTCATTAATTTCTGCTGCCTTCAGTCTTTTTCCTGCCCAACCTGTCCTTCATGAAATTGTCAACATAATTTCTCTAGTGCATAGGTATCATCATGTCACCCCACTCCCCATAAAAATATTCAGTAGCTCCATATTGCATAGAGAATAAAATACACACTCCTAAGCATGGCAAATAAGGCCCTGTAAATCTGACTCCTATTTGCCATTCCATTACTCCTTTCCTCAAATTCCATGTTCTTATCAAACTGTATTAATAACTTCACCTGCCCACACACATCCCCATATACCAACTCTCATCATCCTGTCTTGGAATACATTATCCCATATCCCAAGAATATACCCTCCCCTCACCTTAGCCATTTAGAATGCTCTTTCTTCAAGGGATACCTCACTCTAATCATGTCAGAGAACATGGAATTCAAATACCATCTCTGTCACTGCTTGTGTGACTTTAAACAAGTCACAACACAGAAGTGCTAAACACATACACTGTGACCTTCAACACTCCTGAGTGTAGTCCAAACCAGAATGAAATGTAATTGAGAAAAGTTTAACAAAATAAGAAAAATAGAACCAAAAATGTCCATATGTGATTTTTAATTCAATATGCTATTTTGAATTAAAACTCTTCTATGCGGTTAAGTGGTCCCCATTTCTACTTGAGTTTAATGCCACTAACTTACCCTTTTGTCACCTACTAAATGCTAAGGGTTGGATGACATGGCATCCAAGGTCCCTTTTAGCATTAAATCTATGACCTCATGAATCTTCTTTGGTGTTCATGATTTAAAAGTAATTTATTTTCCTTCAAAAATTTTGAACTCTTTTTTCTGGATCTCTTCTTCATAGTCTACTTTGTAAAGTTCCTTCCTCTTTTCCTCTTTCCCTTCCTTCCTCCTCTTTTTCTTTCCTTCCTCCCTCCTTCTGTTCCTTTTTCCTTGAATGATTCCTTGACTTCATGATTTCATGCAATTATTATTTCAGTCTCTTCTGAATCTTGATTGATTGTTATTACACAGTGAATCCCATTAGGGTAATGGGCTCGCTACTAATAAAAAAACTTGGAATTCCTTGTCATGTTGCAGAACCTTCTAATTATTTCAATATATCATCCATTTTGAACCTCCTTGTCTGTTATACTGGGGTTCCATTGCTGGTCCATAATAGGAATGGTCATAGTCCCATGACCAAGTATTCCCAAGTAACAATAAAAATACATTTTCCCAAGTTGATGTTGACATATTCACTCCATGACACATGTGTAGTTTGTATAATGTAGTCATATGCACATTTCATACATACATAGTAGAACATCTCCACATCACTTTACAGATGAAGAAATTGAGACCCAGAATCACACATCTAGTAAGTGCCTGAGCACAGATTTAAACTCAGGAATAGTCTTCCTTACTCCAGGTTAAACAATCTATTAATTATGCCACCTAGCTGTCCTCTTATAAGATCATAGGGCCATAGATTTAGTGCTGGAATGGCCTGGCATGAAGTTTGACCCCTTCATTTTACAGCTATGGAAACTGAGCCACAGAGTGTTTAATTGACTTGCCCATGGTGACATAGCTAGTAAGTGTCAGAAGTATCACTTGAATCTATGTCTTCCTGACTCTGGGGCCTAACTCTCCATGCCCTATTATAGGCCAAATGGCCTCACAAACAATTATACACATAATCACAAAGGTATATTTGACTAAAACTAATGCTTTAATCATCACTCAGCATACCAAAGTATCAATGATTCCAATGGGGAAAATACACCTTTTGGGGACCTTTTCCACCAAGAAGGAACAACCTGTCTATTATTTAGTGGAAATTTTTAGGGTTATATCCAAGCTATATGACTAGTTAATGACTTCCACCAGGTCACACAGATAATAAATGTCAGAGGTAGGATTTGAAGCTAGATCTTCCTGATTCTAAGCCCTTCATTCTATCCAAAATTGCCTTGTTTTTGTTTCTCACATAGTCTTAAGCTATCAATTTATTATTTACTGAGACAGCCAAGAGATAAATCATGCCTGTGTTTTGTCTTTTATTATTGATGTCAAATAAAAAAAATACTTCTGTCTTGTATTTATAACTCTTAAAGGAAGCAGTTATATAAATAAAATACTTTGTTGATAACAAAAGCAGCAACAGAAACAGTGGCATAATGTTACATTATGGGGTCTTGATGTCCATGACTGGATGAAAGTAGAGAGGATTTCAGGTTTTGGATTCAATGTGTTAATGAGCATAAGAATTCTTTCTGCCTATCTAAGCAATGCTTTCAAGAGATGGTAGGAGAATATGAGGGTATCATATGAAGAGGCCATTTGCTTCATATACTGGAAATGTGAATAAAATAATCAAAATTTGGCTAAGGATATGCTAGTTGGGATATAGAGAAAGGTTACCTTGACTAGAATTAAATTTTGTGTCTGGGACAGAAGTAGAAAAAGTAGGATGGCTCGACAGATCTTCATCATGGAGAGAGTGAAATGAGGATTGGTAAGACAGAGAGGGACACTGACATATGAATGAGTCTATTTTACTTTGCTAGAAAAGACAAAGAGTATGGGCAGGTACTGAGGCAACTATTTTCGGACATATCTAATGTGCAAATTTGGTTAGCTTAAATGTATGTGTTTAATATAGGTACATTGCTCTGTTCGAGGGAAGAGGGTTAGCAAGATCAGTGAGGAATGATAGCAATGTGTAAAAAAGAAGAGAAAAACAAAAACTACTAAAAGAAAACCTAGAGAAATGTCAACATTAGCCTTTGTGATAAACATAATTACTAATAATCGGAAACCTGACATAAAGAAAGTCTGTAAGGAAGTTGATATATACAGGTTGGAATTCTCATGAGAATTTAATCTTTCTACCATTGTTATTGCTCAGTTGTTTCAGTACTGTCCAACTCTTTGTGACCCTATTTTTTGGGGGGAGCAATTGGGTTTAAGTGACTTGCCCAGGGTCACATAGCTAGTAAGTGTCTGAGGTTAAATTTTTAGCTCTGGTACTCCAGACTCCAGGGTCAATACTCTATACACTGTACCAACTCACTGGGCTAGTCTTTCTAATAAACTCATTAATTCTCAACTTGATTGGATTTAGAGTCAAAATCCCTGGGTTCAAATCTTGACTTTTCTGCTGTCTGGTCTGGGAATAAGTTGCTTTACCTTCTCCATTGTTTCCTTATCTATAACATGAATAGGATTGGTCTACTTGAGAATCCTTCTATCACTCTGTCTTGTTCTGTGATTCCACCTGTTAAACAGCATAGAATATTTTCCTTTTCTGGGCTTCAGTTCCTTTATATGTAAAATTAAATTAAATTACAAAAAAAAACCCTTGAAAAATAGGATCTTTGAGATTCCATCTACCTCTAACTCTATGATCCTAGATCCTACGTGGGCAGCTAAGTGGCAAAGTTGGTAGAGCACCTCACTAAAGGCAGAAAAACCCCACTTCCTGAGTTCAAATCTGACCTCATACACTTACTAGGTATGACTCTGGGTAAGTACCTTATGCCAGTTTGCCTCAGTTTCCTCACCTGTAAAATAGGATGGAGAAGGAAATGGCAAATCGCTCCAGTATATTTGCCAAGAAAATATCTAACTGGTTCAGAAAGAGTTTGCTAACTGAAAAATAACTGAAGGCATCCTACTTGTGAAACCTTAGTCATCTAAACTGTCTAGTTATTAGGTACTTTCTCTGTGAGGTAAAAAGGTTAAAGAACCTGATCTGTGAAAACCCATCCTTTTTAAAATTCTATGATCCTATGATCAATTTTTCCATTCTTCCTGTAAGACCTCAATGGAATTCCTGCTTATCAATATGCAAAGTGGCAGAAGTCTGCCATAAGAGAAATGTTGCTGGGTCAAGAAGTGGAAGAAAGGGGCAGCTAGGTGATACAGTGAATAGAATACTGGTCCTGGAGTCAGGAGGATCTGAATTCAAATCCAGCCTCAGACACTTAACACTTATTAGCCCTGTGACCTTGGGCAAGTCACTTAATCCCAGTTGCCCTCCCTTCCCCCTCCAAACCCCCCCCCAAAAAAGGTGGGGGGAGAAAACCTTTGATTCTAACCCCTTTTAAAAATATTTCAGATATATATATATATATATATATATTTTTTTTTTTTCAATTTGAGAGAAAATTAAAGGAGAGGGGGTTAGTTTTCTTTGGGAAAGATTGATGAAAATATGCAAGCCTACTCCAAAATCTTCATTAAAGCTGATTTATGGGGAAAAAGAAATTCTTTAACTCTTCTGTTAAATTATTCTGTTATGTGTCAGTTGTGCTTCTGAAGCAGTAAAGGGGGTTCTGTCTATTGTGGGACATGAGGAAGAGAGCATGGAAAGATGAAGAATATTATTCTCATTTTGAAAAGTCATTATAAAATGACAGTTATCAGCTCCTTACCTCCCCCTTTCAGTACTGGCCACATCATTGTCTTTGCCCCTTAATACCCTTGCCTCTTTCAGTGTGCCCCAGTCCTGATTTACTACAAACCCAGTCATTTGCCTTTTGACCTTCATGATACCCTTATTTTAGTTCTGCACTATTGCTTCTCTCCTAGCTCAAGTACAATTCCACCCAGACATTGAGTTAAATCAATTTCATTTTTCATTTGAAATGATCCAAGACCTCTTATTTTCAGAGGTCAGGTTCCACAGTAGCATATTCTGAGTTAGCCCATTTTTTTACGTGACCCCACTGTTTCTCATTGCAGGGATGTTCCTAGGTTTCCTTTAAACCCGGACCAGCTGAGAAAAATATCTATAGGCTCTTCCCCAGACATTAGTAGTTTATTGCTCACAGAACACTGGTATAAGGAAAGAGAGCGGTGGAAAATAGCACATAGTCTCATTATAATACCTGGGAAAAAGAATGACTAATTCTACCTAGTTTTATAGATGACTTGGGTTACAGGTGGAATAATTGACCTCCTATGAACAACAATTACTATAAATAGTTTATACTTCGAGGAATGATCCATTAGCTATTTACAAACCTCACTATCAGAGCCAATGGAGGGAAGAGGCTCAGATAGTAATATGATGGTATCAGTTGTTTTCCCGTGCTTGGAAACAAAGTTATGTTATGAGATAGTCAATATATTGTTAAGCTCACAGGAATGTCACAAATGGGATTCAAATATGAGAATTCTGGTCTTAAACTCCAACCTCTTTATGCTCTACTCTAGTCATGGGGAAATCATCTACCCCTTAATGTTTTTATATTTAAAATGTTGTTAATAGTTCAGCTCAATTATTAAGTTAGTTGTGCAAGGCATTGGGCTCAATGCTCTATAGAGAAAGACAAAAATGAAATTGTTCCTTCTCTCAAGTGATGTGCGTTCTACTTTGGAGTAGAACACAATATTCACAGGGAAAATATATAAATACAACTTAATTTGAGGAGGAAAAGGGGACTAAACCAGGGGAATGGGGGCTGGGAACTCAATGTAGGAGGTGACATCTGACCTGGGCCTTGAAAGAAACCAAAGAGATGGATATACAGAGAGAGTGCCATGCCTGAGGGAAATCCTGGGAAGAGGCATAGAGGTGAGAAAAGAAAGATTACTTTGGGGAAATACCTAGAAAATGAATTGTTTTTTTTTTTGTTTTGTTTTCTGGCATGGAGTACTTTGAGTATCTATTTGCCAGGGTTACTGTGAGGGAAGCAAACTTGATAAAGACTACCAAAATATGTCATTTATTTATTTTACAGTGTACTGTGTTTAGTCACTTTCACTGTTCTATACATGTTTAATGATATATGAACTTCCATGTAGTAAAAAAAAAGACAAACAAGTGAAAAAAAAAACAATGTTTTGATAAAGATATTGAATTCAGGATGGAGTCAAACTAAGCTAACTTGTTCTTGTTCTGTTCAGTTTCCTTTTGTCCCACTTGTCCTCCTCAAATGAAGCTGTTCTGAACCAGCTCAAATATTTTCATTCTATAGTGATATAGGATGTGAACTGGACTTGGAATCAGAAGGGATATAATTTAGACTTGAATCTTAAACTATGTCTTGGAAAATGTCATTTTTTTTCTTTCTAACCTGTACTCTGTTTCCTCACATATAAAAATTCAAAGGTTGACCTCAGTGAACTCCATATTTTCTCCCTGTTTCAAAGTTCCATGATTCATATAGAACTCATTAGAATTAAATCTGCCTCTTCCTGACTCCATATAAAAAATGCACTGCAGTCTTATTTTTTAGCATTTTACAACCTCACTTATCTTTCCCTGGAAGGGGAAAAAAAGCTTCCTTTGCCTTATCCTATTTATTTCTCTCTTCATCAACATTACAACGTATTTCTGTCATTTTGATAGTTTCCTGTTTTCATTCATCTGTCCCTCTACTTGTACCCTGCTGAGAGCCACTGGCTAAGGAGGTAGGCTCTCTGCCTAGTCTTAACAGAAAAAACACATGATTTTTAACTATATATTTCTAGCTTGGGGAGGTCTTTGGAAAGAAAACAACCATAATTTGTGGTGGGGAAGGAGAAAGTCTTTTTAAAATTATTCACAAAACTTTCACAATTGTTTATGTATTTTTGGAGTCACAATGTAAAGGGTGAACTGTTTTAAGTAGCCAAAAGAGAAACAACATAGAAAGGAATAAGTTCACCAATGTGTGTAGGAAAATGTCTGCATTATTAGAATGAAGGAAAGTTCTACTTTGCATGTGGGGGTATAATAAATATAGCTCTTTTAACCAACTAGTTAGTGAGTAAAAACAAAACAAGTTTTAAAAATCTACTTTAAAAATGATTTAAATTTTTGAAGTTTCCTTTTAAGGGGAAGAAAAGTCACTTATGATTAAATTGGGGTTTAAAAAAGTCCTTTCCAGCCATAGAGTTTTATGTGAGAGTGACTTACTCTCAATCAAAGGAAAAAGTACAACAGAAAGTTTAAAGGATTGGTAAAAGAATGTTAATCCACAAAGAAGACAGAGGAGTGGTCATACAGATAAAAGAATAATCAGGAGAGTAGAGTTATAGAAGGCAAAGGGTAAAAGAATATTTTGAAAGATGAGTCAATCCAGTGATTGATATGGCACATGGTAGATAGATAAGTAGATAGATAGATAGATATATAGATAGATGATAGATAGATAGATAGATAGATAGATAGATAGATAGATAGATAGATAGATGATAGATAGATGGATAGATAGATAGATAGATGATAGATAGATAGATAGATAGATAGATAGAAAGATAGATAGATAGATAGATAGATGATAGATAGATAGAACATTTATAAAGAACTTAATGTATTCCAGATATTGCAGTAAAAAAGCCTCGATTTCTGTAGAAAAGGTAAAGGATGGAAATAACAGAGAAGAGGCTATTGGATTTGACAATCAAGAAACCCTTGGTGACCTTGGAGAAAGTAGTTTTAGTAGAGTGATGGGAGCAGAAGTCAGATTAGAGGGTAGGAATTGGGACCATTATCAGGGACAATATTTTCTAAAAGTTTAGCAGTGAAGGAAAATAACAGAAACATGAGATGATAGCTTTAAAATGATAAGGGAGTGAAGAATTTTTTTTCCTTACTGAATTTAGTTTTAAGGAATGTAGAAAACCTCAACATTGGCAAAAGTTGTGGATTTAATATAGAAGGAGAATAGTAAATGGAAGAGAGAATGGTGAGTGCAAGGTACTAAAGGAACCAAAGAGAAAATGGGATCAAAGAAAAAAAGTGTTAACCTTGGTGAGGAGAATCATTTTATTCTCCAAGAACAAAATAAATTAAAAGAGTATAGACATAGAAATAAAGAGATTTTGAGTTTTGGAGAGGGGTATTAGGGATCTCAGTATGGACATTTTCTACCTTCTAAGTAAAGTAAGATGTAGACTCATCTATTGAGAGAAATCAGAGAGTGCTGAAGCTAGGGAAGAGAGGAAAAGGTGTGGTAAAAAATTGTATAGCGAATTATAAGGAAAATTCTAAGAAGAGGCATAGAGGTGAGAAAAGGAATATTACATTGGGGAAATACATAGAGAACAAGTTTTGTTGTTGTTTGTTGTTTTTTTTCTGGCATGCAGTACATTAAGTTTCTACTTGCCTTGGTTACTGTGAGGAAAGAACATTTTGTAAGCATCTAAGGACTACATAAATTATGTCATTTGTTATAGTGAATTATTTTATTATATTGTTATTATATTGAATGTATTGGGGATTCGATTAGAGATGAACAAAAGACTTGTTATGACAGGTGAAGGCTCAGTCAAACATGCATTTGCAGTGGATTGAGTCAGAATAGTTCCCAGAATTCTTATAGTGAGAGTGAGTACTTTAGGATTAGGAAGAAGGAAGACAAATGGTAGGGCATTGTGAAAAAGAGGAAGATCGAGGTGAAGGGTGGCAAAGGACACAAAAGAAATCAAGAGTTTGTTATTCAATTAGCTAAAGTATTTGAAGGAAGGGAAAGAAAACAAGAGTAGGAGTGAGACACCAAGAAAACGGTGGATTAGAGCTCAAGATCAGGACTCAAGAGGACTTAGGCATAGTGGGAAGTACAAGCACCACAGGTATGGTTGGAGACTATAATTTCACAGCTCATGATCTTCAGGTAATAAGGTTGTGCAGTGGACTTGGAGTCAGGAAGACTCATCTTTCTGTGTTCAAATCCAGCATCAGGCATTTATTAGAGATGTGATCTTGGGCAAGTCACTTAACCCTACTTGCCTTAGTTCCCTATCTGTAAAATTAGCTGAAGAAGGAAATAGCAAACCACTCTAGTATCTTTGGAAAGAAAATAAAAATGGTGGTCACAAAGAGGTAGACATGGCTGAAACAACAGGAAAGTTTCAGATGATGGTAAAATGCCTTCTGTGAGTGGATGAGGTAAAGTGGGGAGAGTGGACATCAGAATTGAGGAAGTTGTTGAGACTTGGAGGGTCCCACCCTATGGGATACCCAAACCAAGATTGCCATTCTGATGACCTTTTCTTACACCTCACAAATCCCCAACATTATCCCTAACCATTTCCTCTTTTACTCCAATTTTTGATAAAGAGATGGCCTTTCTGAAGTCCAATTGCCCTACATTCATACTTGATGCCATCCCTTCTATCTTTTCTTTTTTTTTTAAGCAATTGGGGTTAAGTAACTTGCTCAAGGTTACACGGCCAGTTATTTCTGGGTGTGGTGCTGAGTATCTGAGCCTGGATTTGATCCACGTCATCCCAACACTGGAGCCGGTACTCTTACTCACTGAGCCACCTGGCCGCCCCCTTCTATCTTTTCTAGCTGATTGTTGCTACTATAATCCCCACATACACCATCTCTAATCTTTAATTACTCCCTCTCTCCCTCTCCCTATCCTTTGCTATTGCCTATAAACATGTACAATACTCCATTATCTTGAAAAAAAAATCTCTCACTAGAATCCTACCATCTGTAATATACACGTTGTCACAATACTCCATTTCTCAGACAATTCCTTGAAAAAGCCATCTACAGTCAGTGCCTCGACTCTCTCTATTCTCATTTTCTTTTTAACCCCATAAAATCTGGATTCCAACATAATCATTCAATTAAAATTGTACTCTCTGAAGTTAGTAATGATCATTTCACCTCCAAATCTAATGGCCACTTCTAAATATTCATCCTCATGACCTCTCTTCTGTATTTGATACAGCATTTCTTACATATACTCCTTCTCCACTTACCTTATCCCAAACATGTTGCCTGCTCTTTTTCAATAGAATCTTTCTTTGTCTCTGTGTCTCAAGCCTCTCCCAATTCAGGTTGCATACCTGACCACACAGCTGTCAAAATAATCTTCCTAAAGTGCAGGTTGGATTTTGTCATCCTCTATTCCACAAACTCCAGTGCTTTGAGGATCCAGTAAAAACTTTCTATTTGACCTTTAAAACTCTTCACAATCAGGCCTTTTCCTACCTTTTGTCTTTTTACACTTTAACTCCTCCTGTACCTCATTTTTCAGCTATACTGACCTATTTACATTTCTGCAGACCTGAAACTCCCTCTTCCATTTCCATTTTCCTTACACTGACTGTCTTCAATTCCTGGAATATAATGCATCCTCAACTCTGTCCTTTGGAACCTTTGCTTTCCTTCAAGGTTCAACAAACTTCTTTATATATTTCATGAAAACTTTTATGGTTCCCCCAGCTTCTAGGTCACCTCTTCCCTCAAATAACTTGGGTTAATATTTGTGTGTGTGTGTACATATATTAAAATATATCTAGATACACATAGATATAGACGTGTGCATATACATATGCATATATGTAAGTATATATGTATATACACATATGCGTGTCTGTGTGTACTTGCTATCTTACACATTAGCATATAATTTTCTTGAGCCCTGGGATTCACTTCTGTGACTTGAATTGAACACTTTTTTCATTGCATCTCCGTTTCTTAGTACAGTGACTCAAAGATAGTAGATGATTTAAAGAATAATTGGTTGAGGAGTCAAGATAGCAGAGTAGAAACAGGACTTCCCTGGGCCTCTGGCTCTCACCTCATCCAATTCATGTAAATGGAGACTCTGAACAAACTTTGTAATGAAGAACCCACAAAATGACACATAGAAGCTAATCTCCTGCTGAGGTCAGTCTGGCAGCTGGCAGGAAGCGGCCAGCACAATGCCCTGGGAGCAGACCACCTCTGGAGCTAGAGGTTTTAGCCCCAGGGCAAACCTGACCAAACACCTGCTGGAGGGACTCCAGAGCACCAGCAGCTGTGGTGGTTTCCAGAATTATCAAGACATAGATGCTAAGGACAAAGTGAGAGGTCAGTGCAGTATGAACTTTGGGATCCAGTAGTGGGGAGTGAGTATATCTTTATACCCTGGAGGGGGAAGCTGCTGAGCACTGAGGCACAGCCACCTGGCAGCTTCAGCTCCTGGTCTGCAGACTGTAGGGGGACCAAGCAACCAGTCGGAGTGGTAATTGCTCTTGCTTTAACCTACTTAGATCTGGATTGAGGTCTAGGGTAGAGGATCTGGGGTGTGTGACCAGCTTGCCAGAATGTGTGGAGGTTTCAGAGAAGGCACCCAACTAATATCTCCAGCAGCTGAGAAAACCCCGGTGTTTGGAACAAAGCTCCCCTGTCTGGTAGCAGAGTCCTACTGTGGCAAAAAGCCCAAAAGTCAAGTAATTGAATGGCAACATGACCAAGGAAAGGAAGCAAAGCAAACAGAAGAAACAAACATTAGACACCTATTTTGAGGAACAATAGGATCAAAGAATAGAACAGGAGGAAGACAGTGAAATAAGAACTCCTGCATCAAAAGCTTAAAAAAATACAAACTGGTTACAGGCCATAGAGGACCTTAAGAAGCAGATAAGAGAAGTGGAGGAAAAATTGGGAAGAGAAATGAGAACGATGCAAGAAAATTATGAAATGAGAGTCAACAGCCTGACTGAGGAAAATAACACCTTAAAAATACACTAACTCAAATGGCAAAAGAGGTTCAAAAAAGCAATGAGGAGAAGAATGCCTTAAAAAGCTGAATTTGCCAGATGGAAAAAGAATCTCAAAAGCTCAATGAGGAGAATCATTGCTTCAGAATTAGATTGGAGCAAATGGAAGCTAATGACTTTATGAGAAATCAAGAAGCTGTTAAACAGATCCAAACAAATGAAAGAAAAGAAGGCAATGTGAAATATCTCATTGGGAAAAAAAAACACTCATCTGGAAAATAGATCGAGGAGAGATAATTTAAAAATTATTGGATTACCTGAAAGCCATGATCAAAGAAAGAACCTAAAAAATCATCCTCCATGTAATTCTCAAGGAAAACTGCCCTGATGTTTTAGAACCTGAGGCCAAAATAGAGTTTGAAAAAAATCTACCAATCAACTCCTGAAAATGATCCCAAAAAGAAGACTGCTAGCAATAGTGTATAGCCAGGTTCTAAAATTCCTAGATCAAGGAGAGAATATTACAAGTAGCCAGGAAGAAACACAATCAGGATAACACAGGATCTGGCAGATTCTACACTGAGAGATTGAAGGGCTTGGAATATGATATTCCAGAGGTCAAAGGACCTGGAATAAAAACCAAGAAATCACCTACCCAGCAAAACTGAGTATCATGTTTCAGGGGAAAGTATGGTCATTCAGTGGAATAAAGGACTTTCAAGCATTCTTGATGAAAAAACCAGAGTTGAATAGAAAATTGGACATTCAGATACAAGAAACCAGAGAAGCATGAGAAGGTAAACAGGAAAAAGAAATCATAAGGAACTTCTCAAAGTTGAACTACTTACATTACTACATGCAAAAATAATAATTGTAACTGATGAGACATCTCAGTATGAAAATATTTGAAGGGAATAGAAATATATATATATATATATATATATATATATACACACACACATATATATATATATATACACACACACACACACATCCATATGTCTATATAGGAGGGTATATGGGCATATGAATACATATGTGAATGTGCATATATATGTTTACAAGTATACATAGATAGAAGGCACAGGACCAATTCAATAGGAAGGGATGATAATTAAAAGGTGGAATTAAGAGGTGAGAGAGGATTATAATGAGAGGAGATGGGGAGAGACAGAATGGGGTAAACTATCTCACATAGAAGAGGCAAAGGAAAATGGTTACAATGGAGGGGGAGAACAGGAAGGCAAAAGGGAATGGGTCAGCCTTATTCTCATTGAGTTTGGCTCAGGGACAAAATGATATACACACTAAATAGGGTATCTCATCCTACAGGAGAGTGGGGGGGGATAAGAGGGGGTGTGATGGAAGGGAGCACAGGCTGGGGGAGAGGGAAGTTGGAAGCACCCACTTTTGAAAAGGGACAGGATAAAAGTGAGAATAGAACAAGTGGGAGGTGGGATAGGAGAGAGGGAAATATAGTCAGTCTTTTACAATATATCTACTATGGTAATGTTTTACATTAGCTACACATGTACAACCTATACTGAATTGCTTATCTTCCCAGTAATGGTGGGTGACAAGGGAAGAAGGGAATGAATCTGGAATTCAAAGTTTCAAAATCAAATATTTATATAAATATATATATATATATATAATACTATTTTACATGTAATTGGGAAATATGATATACAGGCACTGGGGCATAGAGATTCACCATGCCCTACTGGAAAAGTCAAAGGGTGTATGGGAGAAGATATGGGAGAAATCAGAGTGGAGGAAGGGATATCCTGTGGGACCTCTAGTTTGGAATGGTGGGTAGAGGAAAAACAGGGAGAAAATTTGTAACTCAAAATCTAGCAGAAATGAATGATGTAAAACAGAATTTAATAAAGCATTTGGGAAAAAATAAATAAAAAAATAATTGGTTGAACAAGTTGTTGTATGTGAATATAATGGAATATTATTGTGCTATAAGAAATGATGAGCAGGCTGACTTCAGAAAAACCTCTAACGACTTGAATGTTGAGTGAAATGAGCAGAACTAGGAGAACATTGTATACATTCATATTGTGCCATGACTAACTTTGACAGACTTAGCTCTTTTTACCAATGTGAGGATCTAATACAACCCCAAAAGTCTCATGATGTTAAATGGTATACACATCCAGAGGGGGGAAAAATATGGAGGCTGAAT
>NW_027185809.1:43099551-43104030 GCF_028583685.1 Petaurus breviceps papuanus
TCTCTCTCTCTCTCTCTCTCTCTCTCTCTCTCTGTCTGTCTCTCTCTCTCTGTCTCTCTCTCTCTCCCTTTCTCTCTTGTTCTTCTTGTAGTTTCTTCTTTCTCAAGGTTCCTCCCATTGGTTCTAATTCTTGTTTACAACGTGTCTTATGTGCAAATATGTTTAATATGAATGTATTTGTAGAACCTTTATCAAATTACATGCCTTCTTGATGCTGGGGAAGGGGAGAGAAGGGGTAAAATTTGAAACTCAATAGTGAATGTTGAAAACTAAAAACAAATAAATAAGGTTGAATAAAAAGGAATAATTGTTGAATGATTGATTAAGAGGCAAGGGAATAGAAACAGGTGCTAAAGGAATATAAGAAAGTAAGTAGTTATACTATATAGTAGCTCCAAAGGTCAAAGTAAGGTGATATCATTGTCTTTTGCCTTGGCAGTGGTAAAATTTTCACCTTTTTAGAAGTTGAAGAATAAACTGGTACCACGCAAAGGATAACATGAGAGGTTTATTTCAACATAGCAGTATGATGTTTTGTAATTTGGAAGGAAAATTCAAGAATGAAGATATCATCCAATTTAATTTGCATTTTTAAGGAGTACAACATTTCTATATTGTATCCAATTAGAAATCAATATTTATAGCATGATTACTGATGCTATTGCTTTGTAATTAATCAAGATATGCAATGATTATGCTCATTCTGTGATATCTGAAAGTATTTTACATTATATAATTCAAGAATTTCCATTTATCAAAGGAAGGAATATTGTGATATATAACTCCTTTAAGTAATTTTAGCCAATTACCCCTATAATCCATGTAGACACATTTCAGGGGACTCCCTTGAATAGAAGAATTTTATTTATTCATCAGTATAACTAATCATGAAACATTTCAGTTTTCAGAAAAGGAGAGAATTAGGGGTCTTAGATAAGTAAGGAATGAGTCTAAAGCAGAGGCAGTCTAGCTTATAAGAGACTTGACTCCAAAGAAATTGAAGATTTTCTTTTTTTTATATCACATTCACATACCTCAAAGTTCTTTGCACGTATGACTTTTTATGATTCTAAGAAATTACCTTTGTCTTTTTGTTTAATCTGGACTTCTATTCATGTGGTGCATGAATTAAAAAATTCCACCATTACTTTGATTTGAATATCTGGTATACAAGTGAATTTGATAACTCTAAGGGCCTATTGTTACCCCTACTTCTTCATTTGGGGATCTTCTAATTCCTTTTCAATTTATCTGAACCTCCTCTTACTGATAGTGATGTAATAACTACAAGAACAAGATTTCCTATTGAGTCTTGGTTCACCAGTTGTCTTATTAAGTTGTAAATAATATAACATGAAAACATTGTGCAGAGGACTGACTTTCATTGAATCTAGAGCACTTGAGAATTTTCAATAGTTCCAAGTTCTTTTTAAAGCACTTGGGAACCATAGTGATACGTGCTATGTAAATAACTATGGATATAGAACTAGTAGGGAATTTGCAGTAGACCGAGAGATTGAATACTGAATTGAGGCTTCAGAGGGTCAGGAGTAATAATCCTAAAGGGAATTCAGAGAAGGGAAAGTCCATTGTGGGGTAAGACAAGGAAGGCTTCATAAAAGAATGAAGCTGAGAAAGGTCAATCTATTTGTATCTCCAGGGGGGGTAAAGAGTTTAAGTCTAAATTTCAAGAGCTGCTAAATTAGAGAAATTTGGACTCCCAGAATATTTGGATTTATCTAAAGAGTTTGGGCCAAGTAGGACTGTACAATACCATTTGCACAGTTCAGTCACCAGAACCTATTTTAATACCACATGAGATTTCCACTCCAGGATTGACTTTTTTTGTCTTTTTAGAGGGGGGAAGGCAGGGCAATTTGGGTTAAGTGACTTATCCAAGGTCACACAGCTAGTAACTGTTAAGTGTCTGAGTCCAGATTTGAACTCAGGTCCTCCTGACTCCAGGGCCACCTAGATGCCCCAACCAGGATCCACTCTTGACTTTCAGTACTTTATCTACCATGTAACCTAGAAAATCACTCCATCCCTCGACTTCTCAAAATGAAAGAATGCTCTGCCACTGAGATCCCTTCCTCTGACTGGCTGATTTCTCATAGAGCCTTTATTTCAGGAAAATGTCTGGACCAGTCTTTAGTTTTCATTCCTTTCCGGGCTATACTCTTAAATGACTCTACATACTTTCCCTACCATGTACCTACTCCAAGTGCTTTATCCTTCACCCCATTCAACTTTCCTTTTTATATGATTTTTCCCATAATTAAAATGTAAGCAACCTGAGGGCAGAAGCTTTTACTTACATGTGTATTCCCACTGCCTCTCAAAGTGTCTGTCTCAGAGTAAACATTTAATAAATACCCATTTACTTGATTTTTTTCTTGTCTCCTCTCCTCTTAATATTTGAGATTCTACTTTTGGAGTAGCCCCAGAAAATCACACAGGACCAAGAGCATCTTATCCTATTTGATTCAGCAGTCTTTGAATAACCGAGAAGCTAGAGAGCATGCAGGTTTTAGCTCTGTCCAGAACAGAGGCATAAGACTTTACCATTTAAAGAAGGGAGTTTCTAATGAGGCTGAACACGAGCAGTAGCATTTTAAATTATATTTAAGAAAATATAGGAACTGGGAGTATTTTTGATGGCCCTTGATAGACTAACCTCTTTATTCTTGTAATTTAGAGATAATCTTAAAATCAACTGCTTTGAAAAGAGAGGGGAATATCTCCATAAGTTCACTTCCACAGATTTTTATCAAAACTAGAAAAGATGTTATTAGGTTTTGTAAAAAAAATTCTAAAATTATGGTATAACAAACTTTGCAAAGTCTCACTTCCCTACCTCCAGCATAAGCAAGGCAATAAGCATTTAATCTTCTAACAGGTTCCTTAGTAGAGAGTCGCCATGTGGTACAAGTCCATGTGTACTGGTGTTTGTTTACTTTCATCTAGTGTTGAAAACTGAATGATTTGGGGTTAGAGACATGGATGTGACTGTATAGGGGGTGGGGAAGGGTGAAGGTGAGGGTGTGTGCAGAATTAAAAAAGGCTTAGCAAGTCAATGATATTTTGCTGGTTTGACACGCATGCAGCTCCTTTCAAATTTTGAGACACATTAATAACCAGCAAACTGCTGAAAACTTGGCAGTGTTGACAGAGATACTGTTTGTTCCTGCCAAACATGAGTTTGCATGAGCTTTTCAGAGAATGAGGCTGACTGTAATTACAGATGAAACCCAGCTTTCCCTCTTTCTTCAGCTCTAATGTAAAACCCAAGAGGGCACCCTTCTCATTTTAGGAAGCTGAGGCTAGGGATCTGCTGGTTAGAATCATTCAGAACTGGGTGTCTAATGACATTCCTCTGCCATTCTGGGCTTCTCTTTCCTCCTTAGGCAGTAAAGACAGAGAATTTTATGCATAAACTTTACCTGAACCCAGTATCCCTCCCAAGGGATTACAAACTATAAGCCAGGTCTGGTAGCAGGTTTGAATGAAGCCTGTAGGTAACTTCTCTTCTTACTTGACATGTAGAAAGAAAACTAATTTTTCCCACTTTTAGAACGTTATACTTTGTCCTTTTTTTTTTTTTTTAAGTTACTGACCTCAACTAAAGAACCCTTTCTACAGTCAAGACCTTTCTCCCTTTGTCTAGGGGAATGGAAACAATTAATGTAGTTGTTTAATTTGTTAAATTAAAGTCCTAAAGTGATCATGACTATCAGCATGGGCCCTTTGGTGCATGGCCAGGTTCCAGGATTCCTGGAAGTATCTGGAAACCTTGGCCATTTGCCCTTTGGCTAAACAGCCTGGTCTGGAAGCATTGAGGGGGAGGGTCAGATAGCCTTTGACCAGTAGAGGGCAGTGGCATGCCATGAAGAGAAGATTACTCTGTGACTAGTTCAGAGTGTCAGAACCTGTAGTTAATAAAGACCTGGGTTTATGAAAGATTTAGTTAAACTACATAAGAAAGTTATACAGCCCCCAGAGAAAGCTGTACCGGTGGAACTCACAGCAGGGTAAAGTGTACCAGTGATCAAAGAATTAAGATCTAACTATAAATCAGTCACTGTTCCTTGAGGCCCATTTACCAAGCCTCATGAAGCCTTATTCCATAGTCCAGAGTACACACACCCAATTATTGATCACTGTTTCGATGGAAATTAATCTTAGTATTTTAATAACAGAAAGCAAATTTGCTTAGACATCACCAATCCTGATAAGACTATGTTTTGTTCATATTGATGACATTAGCTGCCCTAGCTACCACACAGGAAGTGTGATGATACAGAAAGCAGGAGCTAGGTGGCATAGTGAATAGAACATGAGCCCTAGAATCAGGACGACCTGAGTTCATATACTCCTTCAGACATTTACTGGGTATGTAACTCTGGGCAAGTCATTTAACCTTGAAAGGAAAGAAGGAAGGAAGGAAGGAAGGAAGGAAGGAAGGAAGGAAGGAAGGAA
>NW_027185809.1:43104040-43163405 GCF_028583685.1 Petaurus breviceps papuanus
AAGGAAGGAAGGAAGGAAGGAAGGAAGGAAGGAAGGAAGGAAGGAAGAAAGGAAGGGGGATAACGATCTAGAAAATGAGTTCTATTTCTAGGTCTAACAATGACTAGTTGTGTTACCTCAGGAGAGTCACTTAATACTTAGTTCCCTCAACTGTAAAATGAAGTAATTGATTGAATAATCTGTAAAATCCTTTCTGAAATTCATTGATATCATCCTTAAGAACAGCTCACATAGGATCACAGATTAAGAAAAAGATAGGATCTTGGAGGTCATTAAGTCTAAAGCCTGATTCTTTCAGATGAGGAAACTGAGGCTCAGAGAGGTTAATTGACCTGGCTACTGTCACCCAGTTAATGAGTGTTAAATCTATGTCTTTCTGATGCTAGCTCTAGAACTCTTTTCACTGGGCACACTCAGCTTTAAAAGGTTGTAATTTTTCTGTCCCTGCTTTAGATTTTCCTCCAAACTCTCCATCTGTTCCTTTCACATGACTACTTGGAAGGTAAATACAATAGCATTTATTACTTTCTTGGGAAGCTTCAGAAGAAAAGTTCCTCATGCAGCAAACTTAAAGTGTGTATTTAATAATAGTAAACAACAATAACAACAACATCTAACATTAATATATAACCTTTTAAATTTTACAAAGCTTTTACATATCCCATCTCTTTGGATCCTTACAGCAACCCTACAGGGTAAGTGCCATTATTATCTCTGCCTTCTTTTGCAGATAAATAAACTAAGGATAAGAGAGGTTGAATGACTATGGTCACACAGCTAGTATGTGGGTGAGGTAGACTTCAAGCTCAAATCTTCTTGAAATCAAGTGTAACGCAATGCACTATACCACCTACCTGCCACAAAGGAAGGAGCCTCTGGGCTATTCCCCTACTGGCTCTTACCCTTGATATGTAATAAGACTATTTTCTTTTCCTATCCCTGATGATATCTTTTATTCCTATTCTGCAAATTTCTTTATTGCTTGTATGCTGCAGCCTGTATCGCCTACCTACCTTGACCTCTGTGGAATATTAGCTTTCAAATTTTTTGAGATGATATATATATAGTCTCTTTGCTCAATTTTTCTGTATCCATTCAATTCAATTAAGAAAATACGTGTTTGGTGCTGTAAATGCAGTGACAAAAAATGTAAATCCATATTGTTTTCAAGAGCATACAGGCGTAGAAGTTTTGAGACTAGAGAACTCTTAGCTGGAAATAACAAAAATTTATGTGATACTGGACAAAGGGAGGACTGAGGAAGGATCTATAATTATAATGAAAGTGTCAAAGGGAGGTTGGGAGATCACAAGGTTGATAGTTGTTTACTTTTCCCTTTGGGAAAGACCTTATAAGTCATCTGCTCTATCCTTCCTTTAGTACATTCTGCTATTCTGTACCATTAAGATAAAAAATATCTCTAAGAAGTGTCATACCTGAAAACCTTTATTAAAAAATACTGAATACAGCATAGAATAGCAAAATATAAAACGGAGGACATACTGAGAGTTGAGGAAGTATCTCTAATGAAATTATAGTGACAAAGGTAAAGCAAGTAATTGCAAGAATCATAAGGGATTTTCCAGGTTATTTAATCTACCCTTCTCCTTTAATTTATGTAGAAACTGAGTCCTCAGTATATGAACTGATTTTCCCAGGGTAACAAAAGAACAAAACCAGGCTTTCCCATGCCAATCCTACTGTATTATATAGTTTCTTAGAGGATTTAGAGTTAAAACAGGTTTGCCAAAATCCTTTAGCATGTTTCCCCCATTTAACAGATGAGATAGCCACTGGGACATGCAAAGCTGTCTACTAGGACTACATCATAATTTTGCCTGTCGTCTTCCCTAAATTATATAAATTCCTTCTAAATTTTTCCAAAATTCTAAATGATAAAAATCCCTTTCTGTCTAAAGATCAATGTCATGGCCATTTTGAATCAAGCTCTGAATTCCAATCTAGGTCACCCAACAAGAAAGAGAATATAGAATGTCCATGATTTTATGGCTTCCACTCTCACTAAACCAGTAACCATCGGAACAAAAAAAAAGAGAACTTGGATCTAATGTAGTGACAAATACTTCATTTTACAGATGAGGAAGCAAAGGCCCAAAGGAATTAGATGACTTTTTATAAACCTTTCATGGTATTCAAAGAACTTTCATGTAAATATTAACTTATCTTGTAATACTTTGAAAGCCAGTAGATACCTTTGGTTTTTGCTTGTTTGTTTATTTTATCTTGACGTATGATTTTATTACTATTGGGAATATTCAACATGGCTTTCCCAATGGAAGTTGGCAATTCTCCTGCATTTTATAGTGTTAGAGACTTCACTGTCAGGCATTGAGAGAGTAAGAGAATTTTTTTTCCCCTATGGTTGCAGGCCCAGCAGTACATGTCAGAGGCAAGACTTAAACCCAGGTCTTCCTAACTTTAAGTCCAGTCTTAAATAAATAATATGTTATTGCAACTTGTTAATATAATAATCAATTGATGTATATAATATGTTCCTGTAATACTATTAATATTATATTTAAGTATAATACTATATGATATTGTACATTCTTCATATGTTGCCTCCATTTACACTTTATAAATGAAGAAACAAAGTAAAATTGGTAGTAATAATATTCATCCTATCTATTTCAATGGGATGTTGAAAGAAAAGTAGTTAAGTAAGCTAAGATTAAAAATAATGTGATTGGGTAATAAGTGGTATAGCCAGAACACAAAATAGCAGTAGGTCCTTCAACTCCTGTCCTGTAGTCTTTCCTCCATATCCTTCTCCATCTGAGGAGGGAGGTCCCGTAGATATGAGTTGTGACTAAGCTCAATTGTGTACTGGTGGATACAGCCCAAATGGCAGTAAGAACAACTTAAGGTATGAAAACAAACTCAGACAAGTGGCAACTTTATGAGCTACACTAGTAAATCACCTAAATCAATAATCATTTCAAATTTTCCCCAAGACACTTTAAGATATTAAATCTAGGAGACTACAATGGGGCTCATATCAAAATGTTGCTTCTTGGCTGAGGCAGACAGCTAAACATTAAAGTAATATGATAAAAACAAATGGAATATCAGCACAAAGCACAGCAAAAGCACAGAGAATGACAGATTTGCATACAATTCCAGTTGAAATTTTCCTGGCATTTCTTGGGAAGGAGAAGAGGACCGAGTGACATCTACAAATATAATGCCCTCTAGATATACTCGCAGTATACTAGCTGCCAGTTTCTGGATTCACACTAAGTGAAACCTAAATCAGTCACCAAACACAATCTTTTGTTGCAAAATTGTTTAAAAAATGCAAATATTGATTATATGAGGATGGTAAAGAGGGGAATGGGGAAAGGATCAGAGTCAATGTGAAAGATTACCCAGATTTTTCCTTTTCAGCAGGAGTAAAAATCACAATAGAACATCCTAATGAAGAACACATATATAGTACTTGTGAACAGTTTGGTTTGTAACATGCTTTCTAACCAATGGTATGTCTTTGGGGTGAGATAAAAGATAAGGATGAAATATCACACACACATGCGTGCATACATGCATTTTTCAAATAACAAGCATGCAGGGTGTCCTGAAAGTATTTGTTCAGTTTTAAACTTTAAAAGCTTATATAAGACTTTTAGGAAGCTGTTTAATATATGGATATTTCTTATGGCATTTTTATGGAATAGATAGCAAGTAGACTAATAAAATTAGAGAAATATGAAACTTTAACAAAGTAGTTTTTTTCTAATTCTATGTCAATTTTGGAAGCAAAGAATAAGGTTTTTAAATATTTCCAAAATATGACTCCAAACTGTCTTTCTAGATTAATTTTTCATTATGTCCCTATTTATCAAACTGGGTGATTTATACTCTCTCTCTCTCTCTCTCTCTCTCTCTCTCTCTCTCTCTCATTCTCTTGCTCTCCTTCCCTCCCCTGTTTTATTTATCTATAATACTGATTTAAATTCCTCTAACAAATTTCTGAATCTTTTCTCATTATTGTCATTCTCTTTAGTGAAATTATTGTTTCTATGATTTGGTGTTTGACCCACTCATTCTTTGATTGTCCTTTGGAAAAAAATTGCAAATTGCTATACAGAATCATTGAATCAGTTCACAACTCCACCAACAATGAATTAGTTTTCCAATATGCCCACGTCTTCTCCAACATTTATCATTTTCCTTTTTGTGATTGGATGATAAGTGGTGTAGCCACAACAGAAAACAGCAGTAGGTCCTTCAACTCCTGTGGTCTTTTTAGGCAATCTGATAGATGTGAGGTGATATGTCAGGGTTATTTTAATTTACATTTCTCTAATCAACAGTGATTTAGAGCATTTTTTCATATGACTATAGATGGTTTCAATTTCTTCCTTTGAAAACTGTCTGTTCATATACTATGATCTTTTATCAATTGGGGAATGACATGTATTTTTATAAAATTGGCTCAAGTTCTCTATATATTTGAGAAATGAGACCTTTATCAGAAACTTCACCTATAAACATCATTTTCTAACTTTTTACTTTCCTTCTTTTTTAATTTTTAATTTATTTATTTTTGTTTTAAACATTCATTTCCACAAGTTGAGTTACGATGTTTTCTCTCCCTGTCCCCTACCTGTCCTCTCCCTGTCCCCTACCCCCATCAAAAAATAACAAACCTACTGAGTATCCCTTCCCCCAATCTGTTCTCTCTTATATCTTATCCCTTCACCACCTAACTTTCCAGGAGATCAGGATGGGTTTATATACCCAAGTATCTGTATATCTTATTTCCCAGTTGCATGTAAAAAACATTTTTTTAAAACATTTGTATTTAAATCTTTGAGTTCCAGATTCTTTTCCCTTCTTCCCTCCTCACCCACCCTCACTGGGAAGATAAGCAATTCGATATAGATTCTATATGGGTAGATGCCCAGACAATTTCCATAGTAGTCATATTGTGAAAAATTAACTATATTTCCCTCCATTTTATCCCAACCTCCAATTATTATATTTTCTCCTTTGACCCTATGCCTTTTCAAAAATGTTTGCTTCTAATTACTCTATCCCCCAATCTGCCCTCCATTCTATAACCTCCCTTATTCCCTATCCCCCTATCTTCCTGTAGGGTAAGATACCCATTTGAGTGTGTATGTTGTTCCCTCATTAGGCCAAATTCAATGAGAATCAGGTTGTCCCATTCCCGTTCACCTTCCTTCTCTTCCCCTCCATTGCAACAGTTTTTTCTTGCCTCTTATATATGAGATAATTTAACCTAATCTATCACTCCCTTTCTTCTTCTCCCAATAAATTCCTCTCTCACCTCTTAATTTTATTTTTTAGAGAGCATCCCTTCATATTCAACTCATCCTATGCCCTCTATCTATGTATACATGTACATACAAATGCCCATACTCACATGTAAATTTATATACACATACATCTTCCTATACATACATATGTGTATGTATGCTTACGTATATACATATCTGCATATATTCCCTTCAGCTATCTTCATACTGAGAAAAGTGTTATGAGTTACAGCTATCATTTTTCCATGTATTAATGTAAATAGTTCAATTTTAATAAGTTCCTTGATTTCTTTTTCCTGATTACTTTTTTCTCCCTTTTTTATTTTTTAGTTTACATCATTCATTTCCACAAGATTTTGAGTTACAAATTTTCTCCCCATTTTTCCCCTACCTACCACCACAAAACAGCGATCCCACTGAATATCCCATCCCCCAATCTGCTCTCTCTGATATCCTCCCCCATAACCCGTCTGACTTTCAAGTAGGGCACGGTGGATGTCTATGCCCCAGTGACTGTATATCTTATTTCCCAGGTACGTGTAAAATAATGATAACAATAACAACAATAATAATATTAATTATATATATATATATATATATATATATATGTTAAACATTTAATTTTAAAACTGAAGATAAGCAATGTAGCTATGCAAAACATTTCCATAGTGATATATTGGAAAAGACTGGCTAAAGTTCCCTCCATTCTATCCCACCCCCACTTGTTCTATTCTCTAGTTTGATCCTGTCCCTTTTCAAAAGTGGGTGCTTCCAACTCCCCTCCTTTCCAGCCTGCACTCCCTTGCATCATCCCCCTCTCATTCTCTTCCCCCCTACTCTCCTGTAGGGTGACATACCCTATTTAGTTATTTATTATTAGTCTTTGATTTTGATTTAGTGTGTATGTCATTCCTTCCCTAAAACAAATTCAATAAGAGTAAGTTTGACTCATTCCCTTTTGCCTTCTTTTTCTTCCCCTCCATTGTAACAGTTTTCCTTTGCCTCTTCTATATGAGATAATTTACCCAATTCTGTCTCTCCCCATCTCCTCTCATTGTATTCCTCTCTCACCTCTTAATTTTAACTTTTAATTATCATCCCTTCCTATTAAATAGACCCTATTCCCTCTATGTATGCCTGCACACATATATGCAGAAACTCACATATGTATTCATATGACCATATACACTCTTATAGACATATATACGTATGTATAAGTATATGTATACATACATACACACATTTCTATTCCCTTCAACTATTCTCATACTGAGAAAAGTTTCATAAGTTACATTTATCATTTTTCCATATAGGAATGTAAATAGTTCAACAATGATAATTTCCTTGTGATTTCTTTTCCCTGTTTACCTTCTCATGCTCCTCTTGCTTCTTGTATCTGAATGTCAAATTTTCTATTTAACTCTGTTTTTTTCATCAAAAATACTTAAAAGTCCTCCATTCCATTGAATTACCATATTTTCCCTGAAATATGATACTCCATTTTGCTGGATAGGTGATTCTTGCTTTTAATTCCAGCTCCGTTGACCTCTGGAATATCATATTCCAAGCCCTTCTATCCCTCAGAGTAGAAGCTGCCAGATCCTGTCTTATCTTAATTGTGTTTCCTCAGTATTCAAATTGTTTCTTCCTGACTGCTTGTAATATTTTCTCCTTGATCTGGAACCTCTGGAATCTGGCTATAATATTCCTAGAAATTTTCTTTTTGGGATCTTTTTCAGGAGGTGATTGGTGGATTCTTTCAACCTCTATTTTACCCTTTGGTTCTAAAAGAGAATTTCTTGAAGGATGATTTCTAGGTTTTTTTTTGATCATGGCTTTCAGGTAGCACAATAATTTTTTTTAAATTCTCTCCCCTGGATCTATTTTCCAAGTAGGTGGTTTTTTCAATGACATATTTCACATTGCATTCTATTTTTTTTAAATTTATTTGGATCTGTTTCATATTATCTTGTTTTCTCATAAAGTCACTGGCTCCCATTTACTCCAGTCTAATTCCAAAGGAATGATTCTCTTCAATGAGCTTTTGAGATTCTTTTTCCATCTGGTAAATTCATCTTTTTTAGGCATTCTTCTACCCATTGTCTTTTTGAGATTCTTTTGCCATTTGAGTTAGTCTATTTTTTAAGGTATTTTATTCATTCAGGTTGTTGACTCTCATTTCATGATTTTCTTGCATCATTCTCATTTCTCCTCCCAATTGTTTCTCCACTTGTCTTATTTAGTTTTCAAAATCCTTCTTAAGCTCCTCTATGGCCTGTATCTGGCTCATATTTTTCTTGGAAGCTTTTGGTGCAGGAGTTCTAACTTCACTGTATTCCTCCTGTGCCATACTTTTATTCTTTTTGTCATAAAAATAGTAGTGTAAAGTTGCATTGCTCTGCTTGCTTCCTTTGCGTGTTCATGTTGTGACTCAATTACTTCACTTTTGAGCTTTGTGCCACAGTAGAACTCTGCTACCAGAGAGTGAAGCTTTGTCCCAACTTGCTGGGGTTTTCAGAGCTGCTGGAGCTATTAGTTGGGTGCCCTCTCTGAAGCCTCCACACACTGTGGCAAACTGGTCACACACCCCAGGACTTCCAGCCTACACCACAATCCAGATCCAAGCAGGTTAAAGCAAGAGTGATTACCCCTCAGGCTGGTTTTTTGATACCCTACAATCTGCAGGCCAGGAGCTCTGAAGCAGCCATGTGGTGGAGGTTTTGGCACCTCAGCTGCTTCTTCCTCCAGGGGACAAAGGCTGGACTGCACTCCCAAATTACTGGTTCCCAAAGTCCACAATGCACTGACCTCTCACTTTGTCCTTAGCATCTATGAGTTGATAATTCTGGAAACCATCACAGCTGCTGGTGACCTGAAGTCCCTCCAGTCAGTGGCTGATTGTGGCCACCCTGAGGCTAACACTTTGGGCCCATACAGGGCTGGGTGCAGCTCCGAGAGTGCTCAGCTGGCCCCTTCCTGCCAGCCTGCCAGACTGTCTTCAGTGGGGAGGTAGTTTCTCTCTGTCATTTTGTGGGTTCTGTAGTTTTTTTATAGTCATTTTTATGTGAATTGGAGGAGGTGGAAGCCACAGTCACACAGAAATCCTGTTTCTAATCTACCATTTTGACTCTGCACCCTCCTGTTTACCTTTTCATGCTTCTATTGTTTTTTTATTTGAAAGTCACATTTCCTGTTCAGCTCAGATTTTTTCATCAAGAATGCTTGAAAGTCCTCTATTTCATTGAATGACCATATTTTTCCCTGTAGCATTATACTCATTTTTTTCTGGGTAGGTGATTCTTGGTTTTAGTTCTAGCTTCATTCAACTTCAGAATATCATATTCTACGCACTTTGATCCTTTAATGTAGAAGCTGCTAGGTCTAGTGTTGTCCTGATTGTGTTTCCATAGCTCTAAAATTGTTTCTTCCTGAGTGCTTGCAGAACTTTCTCCATGACCTGGAACTCTGGAATTTGGCTATAATATTCCTAGGAGTTTTCCTTTTGGGATCTTTTTCAAGAGGTGATTGGTGAACTCTTTCAATTTCTATTTTACCCTCTGGTTCTAAAATATCAGGGCAATTTTGCTTGATAATGGCTTGAAAGATTGTGTCTAGGCTCTTTTTTTTGATCATGGATTTCAGGTAGTTCAGCCATTTTAAAATTCTCTCTCCTGGATCTATTTTCCATGTCAGTGGTTTTCCTAATGAGATATTTCACATTGCCTTCTACTTTTCAATTGTTTGGATCTGTTTTATAGTATCTTAATTTCTCATAAAGTCATTAGTTTCCAATTGCTCTAATCTAATTCTGAAGGAATTATTCTCTTCAGTGAATTTTTGAAATTTCTTTTCCACCTGGCAAATTCAGCTTTTTATAGTATTCAATTCTCCCCATTTTTTTTTTTTGCCTCTTTTGCCATTTGAGTTAGTCTATTTTTAACGTGTTATTTTCTTCAGTGTATTTTGGGGTCTCCTTTTTCAGGTTGTTTACTTGCTTTTCATGATTTTCTTGGATCATTGTAATTTCTCTTCCTATTTTTTTCTCCACTTCTCTTCATTTTCAAAATCCTTCTTGACATCCTCCATGGCCTGTAGTCAGTTCATATTTTTCTTGAAGGCTTTTGATGCAGGAGTTGTCTTTTCTGTCTTCCTCCCACTCTGTGCCTTGATCCTTTTTGTCCCCACAAAAGGATTCTATGGTCTGTTTGTGTTTCCTGTACTTACTCATATTGACAGCCAATTACTTGACTTTTGAGCTCTTTGCCACAGTAGAACTCTGCTTCCAGAATGGAGAGGTCTCTGTCCCAAATCACTGTGGTTTTTGCAACTGCCAGAGCTATTAGATGGGCACCCTCTCTACAGCCCCCATGTGCTAAGGCTCACTGGTCACACACCCTAGGACCACCACCCAA
Organism: Petaurus breviceps papuanus; assembly: GCF_028583685.1. Taxonomy (NCBI): domain Eukaryota; kingdom Metazoa; phylum Chordata; class Mammalia; order Diprotodontia; family Petauridae; genus Petaurus; species Petaurus breviceps. The sequence continues at coordinate 43,113,756 of NW_027185809.1, forward strand.
GACCACGATCTGGATCAAAGGAGGTCAAAGCAAAAGTGATTGCCCTCTGAATGGTTGCTTGATCCCCCCACAATCTGCAATCCAGAAGCTCTGTAGCAGCCACACAGCAGCAGCTGCAACCACAGTGTCTCCTCTGCTTCTTGCCTTGGAGGTAGCCACCAGACCGAGTTCCCCCATTCCAAAAAAATTCCACACTGACCTTTTACTTTGTCTTTAGCATTTGTGGATTGACAAGTCTGGAAACAGCTACAGCTGCTGGTGATTTACTCTTGTGAAGTCTGCTTTAGCTGCTGCTGCCTGGGGCTACCCTGGGGCTAAAACCATACCTCAGTTGGAATTGTGCTGTGCTCCCAGCATGCTGTGATGGACCATTCTTGCTGGCCTGAAGGCTTCCTTCAGCAGGATATTTTTTTCTCTCTGTCACTTTGTGGGTTCCGTAGTGCTAAAGTTTGTTTAGAGTCATTTTTTACATGTATTGGAGGAGGTGGAAGATGGAGCCATGCATAATTCCTATTTCTACTCTGCTATCTTGGCCCCATCCTCAGAAGGCCTCTTAGATGGCATTCTTATAAAAAATGCATATGCCATAAAACTGAGAGGCATGGCTTAACACACAGGCAGGATAAGGTTCCAAAAAGTATCTTGATTAGGGAGGGGGGAGAGGACAACGGAAGAATCTTTTGAGGGGAGGGTGAGAGAATAGGTAAATAGGGTTATAGAAGGGTGTTTCGATTTATGGGAATGGGAGGCTAGGGGAGGGATTGTTGGAGGTGGGTAGACCAGTCATAGGAGGGCAAGATATTGGATAGAAGTAAAGCAGAGGAGGTAGAAAGGATATGAAACAAGAGATACAATCATATATGAAAAACATAGATCAGTAGTAGAATAGGTTTGGGAAAGTATATGTCTGCATATGCATGTATATATGTATATGTGTATATAAATATCTATAGCTATAGAGAAACATATCTAAACTTTATTGTAGCTTTCTGGGAGAGGTTGGGGGAAGGGGGAAAAGAGAACAAATTTAAAAAGTGCACAGGAGAAAACCAAAGAAAACTTACAAGGAAGGAAAGAAATGGACAATTCTCAGCACAAGTATTATTTATCATACAGGCTTTCTTGAACTGAAAATCTATTGTTACATATTTTGAATCCTCTCTTATGTTCTATGATATACATGATATGATTTTTTTTCTAATTTTATATTTAAGTTACAATATTTAAGTTTATGGTATGTTTTTGTTTCTTTTCTCTATTCTGTATTTGTGTTCTGGAGTTTGAGTCTAAAATAAAATTTTCAAGAAAAATAAATTAACCTTATATTCCTATCCAGAATATAGGTAGCAACAATTTTTGATATACTCTATATCTAATGTACTGTTTTACTTCTGGGCATAATTTGGTAAAGATATTGATAAGGGAAGATAAAAACAGTGGTGAAGGGATAGGAAATTATATCATATGAGGAGTACTTAAAGGAATGAGAGAGTATTTAGCCCATAGAAGAGGACACATAAGAAGCATCTATCTCATTGGCTTGTTAAGGGGGTAAAATTATTCCATATTGGTCTATCTTCATATATGCATCTCCATATCTGTATATACATATATGAAGCTTTGCAAACACATATATACATGTTTACATATATATTCACACACACATATATATGTAAATGCACATGTACATATATGTATATACATATATTTCTAGGTATTATGATAGGTTTCTTCAAGTAGTTTACATACTGTTAGGTCAAAGTGGGATCAGAGTTGGTGTTTTTTACTGTAGAAGGCAAAGCTAGGGAATCAGGATGGAAGTTACAATCGGATAGATTTAGTCCTCATACAAAGAAAGCAAGTTATCAGTTGGACCTACCCAAGAGTATAGTGAATTGCCCCTAGAGGCAGTAACATTCATGTTATTGAAGGTCTTTAAGCAAAAACCTGAATGACCACTTGTTTGGTTTTGTGTAGAGTTGATTTTTGTTTACAGTTGTGTTGGAAATAGTTGGGAGGGCCACTCTGACTCTGAAATTCTGTTATTCCTCTTACTTTACTTTGTTTTTTAGAAGGAATTTAAAGAACCAATAACATGAGAAACTCAAAAACTAGTCCATTGCTAAAGTGCCTTCAGTAGAGTAAACTGATCATTTGTTCTAAGCACCATATAAAATAAATATTATTTCTAGGTTTATATGGAAGTTTATCCTTCAGAGAAACTAAACTTTCTAAGGTTCCATTTCCCTTTTCCCCCACCAAGCAGAAATCATAGATTGAATGGATTACAAAGTTTTCAAAAGTTTCATTTCAGCAAATTACCAAAGTTGAGTTCATTGCTGTCTTCAGAAGGGATTTAGGAATAGTGAGCTCACAGCAGTTAGCAGTCTAATGGCAGGATAGCTGATCACCATGCACCGTCCTTAAGGAGCTTGCCTGTTTCAGCAGAGAAATCTGACCTACCTCAGGGAAAATAAACTTATGCTAACATAATATCTTCCAGAATTTCCTAAACTAGCCAGAATTTACTCTTTATTTCACATTATAGAAGCTGTATAAGTTGGAATCTGAACTTTATGCTTTTATTGGCCATATGCAAGGCAGGCTTTACACGGCGGTAGAAGTCCTAATGACCCTCCCCAAATCCTTTAACAATCCTCAAAATGACAAAATATGTTGATGGATAGGAATTTATATGCTTTTGGGACTAGCACATCTCTCTTTTTTTCTCACTTTATCTATCTTTTTCTTGTTTCCATTTCAAACTCTCTGTCTGTTTCTACACACATTTGTTTGAGTATTATATATACACATATGTATGCACATGTGTGTATAGTGCATGTGTATATATATATATGCATATTATACCAACATAATACTATACATCTGGAGTTGGAAGAAAGCTAAATCATCTAGTTAAATGTTTCTTATAGATGTGAAAGTAAGAACAATAAAGCTTAAATGAATTTTTAAGATCACATAGCTAATAATTGACAGGCTTTGAGTGTCTCCAAATATTGTATTTTTATACTGTACTACCCTTCCTCCTCTCTTTACCTTTAAGATCATAAATCTAAAGCGCAAAGTTACCTTATAGGAAATCTAGTCCAATTTTTTTAATAGATAAGGAAAATGAAGTCTAAGGACTTCCTACTTTCTCAAAGTCAAAAAAGGATCAAAGGCAAAAAAGGATCAAAGACACTATTTGAATTCAAATCTTCTGAAGCAAGAGAGAGTAATCTTTCTGTTGTGCTATCTTTGTTTACCTCTGTTTCCAGGTATTAGGATTCAGGATATTTTTGGCTCAACTCCTCCCTCTTATCTCCTCCCACTTTTTCACTTCATTGTGTCTCTATTTTGTTGTTAATATTATTGAAATAGTAATTTATTTTTTTCCAATTCATTTTCTGACCATCTGTAAAAGCCATATTCTTTCTTTTTTGGAGGGGGGAAGGCAGGGCAATCAGGGTTAAGTGACTTGCCCAAGGTCACATGTCTAGTAAGTGTGTCAAGTGTCTGAGGCCAGATTTAAACTCAGGTCCTTCTGACTCCAGGGTGGGTGCTCTATTCACTGCAACACCTAGCCGCCCCTGTAAACGCTATATTCTTAAAGTATAAGACTACAGAAAATTTCAGACAGTGATTCCCTATTACCCCTTAGATAAAATACAAGCTCCCTTATATGCCATTTACCACCCTTCATGAGATGGATCCATCTTACCTTTCTAGAATTATTATTCTCCTTCCCATATTCTATGGTATAGCTAATATGGAACTTCTTCCACTTTCTCACACAAAATAGTTCATCTTACATCTCCTTGTATTTGCACAGACTGTCCTGCTGTGCCTGAAATATAATTCATCCTTTCTTCCACCTGTCAGAATTTTGTTTTCTGGGTGGCAGAGCCAACAGAACTTCTGCGTGGCTCCCACTTCCACCTCCTCCTATACATGTAAAAAATGACTCTAAACAAACTTTAGAGCTATAGAACCCACAGAGTGACAGAGAGAAACTAACCTCCTGCTGAAGACAGCCTGGCAGGCAGGCAGGCAGGGGCCATTGCAACACACTAGGAGCTGAGTCCAGCCCCGCGTGAGTCCATGGTTTTAGCCCCAGGGTGGCCCAACCAGCCATGGCTAGAAGGATGTCGGAAGAGTAGATCACCAGCAGCTGTGGTGGTTTCCAGAATTATCAACCCATAAATGCTAAAGACAAAGTGACAGGTCAGTGAACTTTGGGAATGGGGAGTCCTAGAGTGTGGTCCGGCCTCTGCCCTCCAGAGGGAGAAGTGGCTGAGGTGCTGCAGCAACATGACTGTTTCAGAGCTCCTGGCTTGCAGATTGTAGGGGGAGCAAGAGACCAGTGTGAGGGGTAATTGCTCTTGCTGTACCCTGCTTGGATCTGGGGTCTAGGGTGGAGATCCTGGGGTGTGTGACCAGTGAGCCAGAGTGTGTGGAGTCTTCAGAGAGGGCAGCCAACTGACATCTCTGGCAGCTGAGAAAACCACAGCAATTTGGGACAAAGCTCCCTTCTCTGAAAGCAGAGTTCTCCTGTGGCAAAAAGCTCAAAAGTCAAGTAATTGAGTCACAACATAAGCATGCAAAGGAAGCAAAGCAAGCTCAGCAATCTGACTTTAGACTCCTATTTTGGGGACCAAAAGGATCAAAGCATGGAACAGGAGGAAGACAATGAAGTAAGAACTCCTACACCAAAAGCTTCCAAGAAAACAGAATTTTGTTTTCTTCAAGCTCTGCTCAAACATCACCTCTTACAGGAGGATTTTTCTATTTCCCCATCTGTTTACTCAGTTTTGCTCTTCCAAAATGCCTTGTATTCATTTTGTAGATATTTTGTATGCACTTTACATTTATTTACATGTTGTTTTCTTCTTTAAAATTTACACTCCTTCAGAGTAGGGAATGTTTCTTTTTGGAATTTATATCTACAGCACCTGGAAAATAATGAATGCCTAAAAAATATTTCGTAAATCGATTGATGTGGTGGGGTTGAAGCGCTGAGTTGAACATCAGGCAAATTGAGTTCCAGTGGTCCATTTTCTCTGATCTCCATCTTAAAAAAAATCCTATGAATTCTTTAAGATCTTTCTTAAATGCTACCTTTTCGATTTTAATTGACATTTTTTTCTTCCTCTTGCTCCATAAATGATGTTGTCTTACTATTGCCCCATAATACTACTATTTCCCATTATATTCAGATACATTATGTCCTACAATTGAATATATATTATAATATATATGTTACATATATACATATATATACACACAACATATTTGCATATATAAGCTACATTGGAACAGGGAACATGTTTTCTCTATCTGTGTATCCCACAAATGAAATTTGTTTTACAAACATTGTTATTTAATAAATGAATACTGAATTAATTAGTAAAGTCATTTAGTAAAATTTTCTCTATTGAGATGTGTCATATTGGGAAAATCACATAAAGTGTCTATACCTCATTTACTTTATTGTTAATATGAAAGAGGGATATACTGGGCAATCTGGAGGGCTGCTTTCAAACCTAAATTATGTGTCTTCTAACATAAACAATCAGGTAAACAGATAAAGAAATATATTATACTTCTTATCCAAGGTGAGATATTTCTATTGCCAACTGGTAGAGACTAGGTTGCTCACATAAACTAAACAAGGTTCATCAGGAAGATTAGTAAGAGAGAGATTAATCAGGTGGGAGAGACAGAGACAGAAAGACAGAGAGATAGAGGCAGAGAGGGAGAGATTTATGGAATCTTGTGAATAAAAACAGGAGGTCAAAATTCTTCCTTTAAATGAGCACAGGCCTAGACAATGTCCAAAAAGTAGGAGAGGGCCCAAGGATCTTTCAGTAAGTATATGAGAGGCCAGAGATTTCTCTTGACCATTGGTAGGAAGCAAAAGTTCTGTAGCCCAGTATAGAAAGTGTCAATTAGGGATGTGGAAAGAAAGCAAAAGGTTAGAGATTTGTCCCTATATGGTAGGAAGCCAAGGAAGGTTGTCCAGATCGTTGGGATCACAACTAGGAAGGAAAAAAGAGTGGTAAAGAAACTTGCAAATATGACATGAGGATCATTTGAAATCAGAAGGGATACTTAGCCAACAAAAGAGAAAAGCTTTACCATAATAATTATTTTTAAGTATCTGAAGGAATGTCATGTGAAAAAACAGCATGTTTGGTCTGGGTCTAGAGATTAGAATTTAGTAGAAAAGGTAGAAGTTTCCCCTCTGTCTCCTTTGCTAGTTCATAAAACACATTATCAAATGCCTCTTAATAAGATTCAGCCCTGTACTCTTCTCTTTCTCTGTCAAATTGGGCATGGACGTAGTAAAAAACAAACAAGCAAAAAACCTTTCATTTTAAATTTGTTATGCGATGAAAATAGAAATTCTAGTAAATAGTAGGGGGTTGCATGCTATACTCAAAGTCAGGAAGACCTGGGTTTGAATTCCACCAGATATCTTTACTAATTGAGTGACATTAGGCAAGTCACTTAAATTATCTGATCCTTAGTGTTCTCAAAAAAATCATAGAAAATAGTTTAGAAACTTGTTATTATGATCAAATTATATCTAAATCATACATAAATTTTTATAATATACATATATCATTTGATCATCACAACATATATATCACAACCAATATGACACATCTCAATAGTGAAAATTTTACTAAATGACTTTACTAATTAATTCAGTATTCATTTATTAAATAACAATGTTTGTAAAACAAATTTATCATTATTATTAACCAAATTTATTTCCCAAACTAAGAGTTAATTTCGATTAAGACCCAGATGGTTCTACCCAGAAATGCTAGTTGTGGAACCTTGTTATTAGTAAAGTGTTAGATGATCTCATATATTTATTGTGCATTCTAAGTTGGGAAACACTCCTTCAAATTTATTAAAGAGCTTGTTTTATAGGTTCTCAGAAATAATGTCTATGACAGATTTGTTGCTGCTGCTGCTGTTGGTGATGCTTGTTATTATTGTTGTTGTTATTTTGTTCTGTAAAATAAGAATAGGAATATGGAAAGGTTTAAGTCCTTCAGAAATGCCATAAATATGTTTTATGAGTCTTAATTTGATTGTCAAAAATACAATTTTTGACAAGCTCAGGACTGAACTCTGGACTGATGTATCTTTCAGAACGAAAGAAAATAAACTCCTGATTTTTTACAAGAAAATGAAATATAGTACTAGGCCCAAAGGCTTAATATCCATAAATATTCTTGCTGAAATGTATGACTCCCTAAGAGTAAATGATTCACTAGTGACTTTATCATTTTAAAGCCTCTCCCAATAGTACCTATAGAATTTCAGTAATAGGGCAGGGCTCAAATTCAACTTGGAGTTATACCCTACAACCATTCCTACATTTTGATCTTTTTTTTGCCAAGGAATTATCATTATTTCTTAAGTTAAGTGATGATTTCTATATAATACAGAGTTAGGAAGGATTTAAAATTTCCTTGCTTTAAGGAACTGCCAGTCTGTGAAAAATTATCCCTATCTCCCAAAACTGGTAGAAATCAGAACCCATTAATGAGATGATAAATGTCTTAAGGAATTATTTGAGGCATAAAGACATTAACTGACAAAGTCACATTGTTAAAAAGTGTTAAAAATTGTATGTGAATGCAGAACTTCCTACTTGCAGTTCAAACAGTCTAGGTCTTATAGCAACCTACCTCCTTTCACATGTTGTGTTGTTTAACCATTTGTCTGTCACATCTAAATAATTGACTGGTCTCTTGTAGAATTTGACAGAATATTATGAAAATGCATAGTTACCTCAGTGCTTAGAATGAAGACAGATAAAAAGATGTTAGATAGATAGAAAAATAGATAGATAGATAGATTGATTGATTGATAGATAGATATACCGACAGATAGATAAACAGATAGGTAAATAGATAGGAGTCTAGGTAAGGTTAAAGAACTAGATGGATAGCGAGATAGATAGCAGTTATTATGTGTACACACATATGCATGAATACATACATACATATGTATCTATCTATGTGATAAATAAAGGCAAATATAGATTAAATGATGTGATGGCAATGGGAATCTGAAGATCTTCCCTGCCCCTCACTAAGCATAGGGGAATTTGAAGACCTTCCCTGCTTTGAAAATATACTCTACCCCCTAATAGGCTGAATGTAGTCACATGGAGTTTGTGGTGGGAGGAGTTTGCTGAAGGCTGGAGCAGAGACCACAGGAAGCTGGGAGTCAGAGATAGCTAGACTGTGAGAGAAAAAGGATGCTCAGGCAAAGAGTCATTCAGGCTCCTGAGTAAAAGGGTTCTTTTTGCCACCTGCTGTGACAGCTAGGCTTATGTTGGTTTCTGGGAAGACTAAAGGATGCTGTGACTTTCTGTGCTGTTGTGACTTATTAAATTCTTTGCTACTATGATACAATTGAATTACTGGTTTGGGGACTTTTTGGGTGTCTGAATAAATGTTTTGCTTCTGTCTTATATATGGAGAGCCTGTTATATTTTGTGATTGAACACGATGTGGGAATATTTATAATCATGGTCAGTGCTGTAAATGTTGCATTGGTACCACAAATGAGCACACACACACATATGAAATATGCATAGGGATGCAGAGACAAATAGTTAATATAGGTAGAGCTAGATAGAAACATGATAAAGAAATTATTATTAGAACAGATAGGTAACATGTAGCTATAAATAAGCAAGAAAATGAGAGACAGACACACACATAGAGAAAGGGACTGAGAGAGATACTGGGAGACAGAAACAGAGAAACACACACAAACAGATACCAAGACACACAATATAATTTTACCTTTTACCTTAAATTAAACCAAATGTCAGGGGGAAACTCTGAAGGACACAACATTGTATTTTTCCAGCATAAATCTAAAGGATGTGTCATTATTAATTTCTTAACTTTATTATCATTAATTGAGCTACAAATGCTAGCAAATTGCTGACATCATATCATGGTTGTATGTACATATCTTCTCCACCCCCCCCTTTTTTTTTTCTTTTCAATAAGAGACTTGTAAAATGGAGCCAACTTACACTTTCTTATTCTCTTGTATACCATCAAAAAGAACCTCTTTACATATCTTACAGGCAAAAGGCAGAAGAGGAGTCAGTGTAAGACTTTTTTTTTCCAAATTACAAACATAAGCCTGCTGTGAACTACATTTAGGTGAAACTTTCACATTAACATTAAATTTATCTTTTTGATATGTGTGAATGAGACATAGGTTTTTTGTGTGCTTGTTTACTATATAAGTATTACTACCCAGTTTAGTTTGATTATAGGCACTGCCTTGGCTAAAGATGACATGCAGCTTATTACTGGATAAAATTATTTTTAGAAAGTCTTGATTACTAATTTGGGCTAATTTTCTTAAGAACTATTGCTTTACAGTTTATGTTGTCAAGGTGGGCATTGTTTGGTCGTTAAGAAGGCAGGTGGGTTTAATTCATTGCTAAAGAATTCAGCCAATGTGCAAGTAATTAGATATCTATCCTGTTTAATTGCTGAATTAAGAACATTTTGGGTAGCATATTTGGATACCCACATAGTTTTATTACATCTTCACATTACAGTTCTTTAATCACTTTGCATGACCTAAAGTAGTTTTTGTTATTGTCACCATGCTTGTCACTGTTTTGGAGTATTTTGGTGAGGGGGCATCTGGAGTTATGTAGATAACTCCAAGCATTGCCATCTCATTGCTCTATAACTTGTAGTCTTAGAAAGTCACACCTAAATGAAATGGTTAGCATGTGTCATCAACAATACCTTATTATAGGTCTTCCTGACTCCATCCACCATATCATACTATCTTTGTGAGATTTTTTCTTTCTTATATCACAATTCTCCTATATAATGCTGAAGGCTATTTTCACACCCACCTAAATAGTGAAGTGGGTAAAGAGATTGGTATGATCTATTCCTTGTTTGTGCCCAGAAATTCTAAGGTCTCTGTATATAGAGAAAGCTTTCCTCCTAAACTGTAGCTTTCTCCTTCCTCCATAATTATTCATTCAGGGTAAAGATGAACCTTCATTAGAGAATTAGACTCAACTTCCAGTAATTCCAATACACTGCATTCTATTTACAAGGGAATAACTAATAGTAGCTTGTATTCTATAGGAAGAGACAGGTACATATATTATAATTTTATAATGGTGAGGATAGTGTGTAGTTCTGTAATCCTCACAACTGGTTTATTAAAAATAGTATAACTAGACCCAACAACAGCAACAAAACATAATCAAAATGATACATATTTTATTCCCCAACTTGACCATGAAGAAAACAGGACAAAATATTCCTCTCTCCTTACTTTGAGAAACTGGAAAACTATAGATGTATAACATTATGAATGGGGGGGGGCAAAAGTCTTAGTGTAGTTTTAAGTTGTTACAACTACACAACTTAGTGTAGTTGTAAGCTTCAACAGCTTAAATACAATTCATTCCAGACTCTTTAATTTATTATTTCAGAATTTTTATTCAGTGATTTTATTAATGCAGTCTTCAATAGCTGGTAAACATTTGTTACTAAATATCTATTTAATACCTGGCACTGTGCTAAGCACTGATGATACAAATATGAAAAAAGACAGAAAAGGAAGCTGAAACATGAGAGAAGATAGTTGCACGGGAAGGTAACTACCTTGGGGGCATGGTGGAAAAGTTAGGGAAATCCCAGAGTAGTGCACTAAGGTAAGAAATGAGAAATTATGAGCTAACCCTGTTCCTTAAATGGATGTTTCAAGTTTGTGGCCTAATCCTCCAATCATAGTGTCCAAAGACAGTGGTAAGGTTAAGTATTAAAACTGATAAGATCTTACAAGATGATGAGATTATCTGGATGATGAGGTTCCTGGAACATATGGAAAACTCAGAAATTCCAGAAACAGTAGTGCAGCCAGGTGAATTCTCCTTTTAATGTTTTGTTTTTTGTAAAAATCCATTCAAAATCTTTTATATGCTAACTTTGTTTAAACTTTAATAGTTTGAATCTGAAGTAAACTGTTCAGATACTCTGTATGTCAGACGCTTCCAAGGGATAACTCTCTGGATAAAGCAGAGAAGGATATCTTTGGAATGATGCTGATGTTAAAAAAAGAAAGGAAATAAAGATAAAGGAAGTAGGATCCACTTCAATGACTTCACAGATTCATGGATGCATTAAAATAGCAGATTATATTGCACATAGTTCTGTAATATTTTTATGTTTGTTTCAGGTTGTTTAAATATAAATAAAATAAATTTTTAAAGTGATAAAGAAAAGATGCATAAAATTTAGAATGTTCTCAGAGAGGTAGAATCAATGGAAAGCATTCATGACTCCTGTATCCCCAGGCATATATATGTTGCTTATATAGGGAACCTGGAAAATTGTAGGAAAATTGTGCTCAAAATTCTGTCTCACAAACCATAAGAAAATGAGAAATATACCTTTTCTGAACATTCAGGCAGCAGAGGATGTTGCCTCAAGTGCTTGCCTTTTAAAAACAGGGAACTGGAATTTGATGACCTAACAGGTTGTTCAAACTCAAATGCATGGATTTCCTATGCCCTGTTAAGAACTCATTCTGTGTTCTATAATCTTTGTCCCTGCATGACCAACTTGGGCCAAAGTGAGCACAGTTTTGAAGGGCACGTATTCTGCCCAGGTGAACAACATTTCACGCAGGATCTTTTTTTCCTAGTCGTAGTAGTGATTTGTCTTGCTTTTACATGAAGTCTGAAGGGCTTAGCAGCATTCTCCACATTAAAAGGCACATGGGTCATTCCTCCTGGAGAGGTACTCTCAAGCTGTGGGACTGGCCTCCTTGTATAACTGCCAATTTCTCATAGGCAAGCCTGGGGAGAATCAAAACAACAAGGAGAGAGAAATTTTTTCTTTCTTGCTGGATTTGTTTTCACTTAGGACTCTGCTAAGGCATATCCATATATTACTGTCTGCTAATTTGTGGTAGAAATGAAGTATAGGGGAGATGGATGGACAGTCTAAGCTTAAACGAAGCCAAGCACAAGTGAAACAATGTGAAAGTTCCTGAACCAAGTATTGCCACTGCTAACCCAGTCTCAAGAGGCTATTTTCATAATTTCTATTATAGTCTGAGACCTTTTCCCCCAAGAGTTAAATAGCTATGAAGTCAAAGCCTCATTCAACAGTAAAATCCGATCATTGTCTCTTTATGTGCTAGCTGTGATTCTCAAGAGAGAAAATAACTGATATAAGGCTCTGACTCTTAGGAAGTTATTGATGAGAATGTGGTATGGCAATAGCAGCAGAGCATAGTAGAAAGAGAATGGGAGGGAAAATCATAAGACCTGGACATTGTGTGAGCTATGATATGTCATTTAACCTCTCTGACATGCTTCTCTACAAAATGAGACAGTTAAACAAGATGATTCTCAAGACTCTTTCCTCTCATATACTGAAAGGGAGCTGTGTTCTCAGGGAAAAACAAAACAACAAAGCAGATCTACCCAATAATATGGATCACAATCCATACCTGACTGACCATCCCCCTATTTATGTGTATGTCCCCTTTTTAAAATAACCATGGAAAGAGTGGGAGATATCATATCTGCTGATGGCCTTCCTTGTGTTCTTTTGATGTCCTGAAGATACTAGTGTGACAAGATATTTAATGGTTCTGTAACACTTTCACCATGTAAATAAATAACCTATTTTTCAATTATGAATTTGCTTGATGACATTTTTAACTCATTTTCATTTTTCTATTTGTAATGAATTGCTTCCTGTTCTTAGTCTTCATTTCCCTCTAGTTATATGCATTTATTTTCTAAATTCAAAGGAGACTGTGGTGTTTCATGACACAAAGCCATACAAAAATTCTGGTTGCCATATTGGTATTGAAGTCAAGTTTTTGTTTCAGGGGAAAATTTAGATTTACTTTCCTTTAAATTTTCTCCTTGGGGTGGCCAGGTAGCAAAGTGAGTGGGAGCATTGGCTCCAGTGTTGGGATGGCCTCGAGATCGAATCCCGGGCTCAGACACTCAGCACCACACCCAGAAATAACTGGCCGTGTAACCTTGAGTAAGTTACTTAACCCCCATTGCTTAAAAAAAAAAAAATGTTCTCCTCCCTGATCTCTCCTCTCTCTCTTTCTCTCTGTCTCTGTCTCTCTCACACACACACATACACAGATATCTCTTAGATATATATGTACATATAAACACTTATATGTACATATAAATATATGTAATCAGTTTGTAATATACAAATATACATTCCATACATAAATGTTTATGCATATATGTGCATGATCAGTGTGAGAATATATGTCTGTCATATATTATGTGCATGCTTATGCAGTCATACAGTGTATGTATCTGTATGTACTAATGTATGCATTATGTGTATATACATACATAGTATAGGTTTTTCTAGTGGTAAGTAAAGTAGTATTTTGAATTTGTTTCAGCTCTTCAAGTGCCTTTGGGTCTTAGTATTGACTGTATCAACAGTGTCTGTTGGAGGGGGTGGCTAGGTGGTACAGTGAATAGAGCACTGACCCTGGAGTCAGGAGGACCTGAGTTCAAATCTAACCTCAGACACTTAATACTTACTAGCTATGTGACCTTGTTCAAGTCGCTTAACCCCAATTGCCCTTAGGAAAACCAAAAACAAAAAAAAAGAGTCTCTGCTGGAAGCAGTATACATTGTGTTGTCCTTAATAGGCCTAAGGGAATTTGAAGACTTCCCCTGCCCTTAATAGGCCTGATGTAATCAAATGGAGCCAGGGTGTGAGGAGCTTGCCAAAAGAGTCCTAATAGAAAGAGTGTAACTGGAAGTGTGGGACAGGAAGGAGCAGAGCAAAGAAAAGCTTGAGCACAGTTGGAAGCAAGCAGAATTACAAGAATGTTTGTGATGTTGGCACTCTGTTGTTCTCTCTGTGTTGATGTTACTTTGTCAGGCAAAAGCATTTTGTCTGTTGAAAGAGGACTTTACTGCTGTTACAGAAGTCCTGAAAGAAGACTTTACTGTTGGTTTGCATTTGATTTTTCAGACAGAAGTCTTGTCTGTTGATTTGTGTTACTTTTTCAGGCAGAAAGGAAATTGTGATTATAGTGCCAGGAATGTGTATAAATATTGTTATAACTCTGTTAAGTTTAATTTGTGTAAACATTGTTGTAGCTTTGTTAAGCTTTGTCCACCTAGAAACAGAAACTTTGAAGGACTTGGAATGGAGCCGTCCAAGTGTGAATACAGGCAACAATTGGGAGAGGTTGGCCCTTGGAAGAGAAGCCAAGGTTTTTGGAAACCAGCTTAGTCAAGATGAAGGAAGACTTTACTTGTGTATTCTGTATTGACTGATGAGATTATGACCTACTAAATGGTATGTTTTGTTTAAGACTATGTGACCACTTTAGTAGTAAGTTGTTATATTATTTTGTTGTGAACATTATGCTTTAGTTTCTTAAATGTTTTGCTTTAGTTTATTGCTGAATAGAGTTCACTATACTATGCTATTAGACTCTTGGTTATTCTTAGCAGCAGTCATTAGGAGAGCTGCTTGTGATTGCCTTTCCATTTAATACATCTATTTATTTATCATTATAGTCTGTTCAATTGGTATTCCTGCATATACTCGTAAATGCTTATTTTCCAGGAGACCCTAAAATGTTACAAGATTTGATGTATCTAGCACAAAGTTATTTTCAGACAGGAGTTTGTAAAAGATCTTGTCATTCATAGAGAATGGCAGTATAGCAGACAGGACATTGTACATGGAGTCAGTGATATCTGGGTTCAGATAATCCTTCACATATTTAATAGTAGTATAGCCTTAGGGAAGTCTAAACTTCTCGTTGTTTCAATTTCCTTAAATAAAAATTATGGGACTGTAATAGATGACCTCTGAGGTCCCTTCTATCTTTATTTTGTTTTAAGCAATTGGGGTTAAGTAACTTGCTCAAGGTTACACGGCCAGGTGTTTCTGGGTGGGTGCTAAGTGTCTGAGCCCGGGATTCGATCTCCAGGTCTTCTCAACACTGGAGCCGGTGCTCTTACTTGCTGTGCTACCTGGCCGCCCCTCCCTTCTATCTTTAAATCTATGATCCTAAGATCTTTAATTTTATATTCAACTTGGACTCTTTTCTGGATCTGCTACACATGGCAAGCATACATCTATTTTATGCCAAGCTTGATATTTATAATCAGAAGTTCATCAAATAAGGTATCTTGTTATCAATAATAACTCTTGGATTTTCATGTGTTGCTGAGAGGCACCTTGTTGGAAGAGAGTCTTGGAAACTGAAATTTCCTGTAGTGAATAATTTAAAAAAACCATTGAAATGTGTGAACAGTGAGATTCTGCATTCTCTACATTTTCCACCAAAATTTTGGTGGTATAGAAATATGCTATAGATTGTTGCATGTGAAAGTCTACCTGGTCCAAAGTACTACCCTCAAAAAGTATGCCCTCAATTAATGTGGAAAATATCATTAATTTTTTTTATAAGAAAGTAGGCATATGTCATTAGTTGTTGCTGTTGTCAAGTCCTAAAATAAATCAAAGTCATGAGTTGAGGAATAAAATATCTTTAATTAAGATAACAGGGTAGCAAACCTGTCACCCTGGGGGATATCCAACTGATTTCTCAATCAAAGACACCCATGAAAAAGTTATTATCATTTAGGAGGAGAGGGACATAAGGTAGGCAGAAAAGGTAATGTGAAGTAGCAAGGTCTGGTTGTGAGCTATATGAGATCTCACCCACCCTAAACAATCAAGCAAGGAGAACAACTTCATTCTGGAGAGTAAAGGACATCAGAGGCCTGCATCCAGGTTGAGTCGGGTTTCCCCAAAAGGCAAAATCTAAGGATGGAACATCAGCCTAATCAACACTATTTTGCTGGGAATGTTGACATTCTGGCAATTGTCAGTATCATTCATGTAGTGACAGATCGCATTACATTTGGTAACAACAATTTCTGTCCTTATATTAACATTTTTCAGTCAATGTTATTTTGCTGGACTATCATCATCATCATTACTATTGTTATTATTGTCATTGTAGACTTATCCTGGAAATACTGCCAGTTCAGTTTCTTGCAGAAAGCACCCCTGTATCCGCAGGGTGCCTGCCAACACATGTTCTTAGATCTGCTTTTCTAAAGAAAAGCAACTCAAAATGGGTTAACAATCTTGCCTTAATCAATCAAACATATCATTTACCTAGTTCAGGGGAAAAAGTCAGCACCCCGAACTTCACAGTATACAGATGCTACAAGCAGAAATTATAAGACAGAGAAACATTTCAAGCAGACAGGCCTTCAAATGTCCAACCATTACATCCATACCTAGTCATTCACCAGAGAGGGAAGGATCAACATCTGGCTTTTTCAAAGCCAGGGACCTCTCAACTGCTGCCCTGAGTCTTGCCTGGTCAAATCACACTACACTTCTCAAAGTGAGACCCAAAACAATGTCTCACATCAGGGATTATATAGCCTTCTCCTGGCTCACAGAATGTAACAACCCTTTTGACCCACTGCCCAATCACAAAGTATCTCCTGATAAACAAGCCTCCTACCATAGGCTCCAGGTGCACTTAACCTAGGGGCAGGGAGGATCTTACACAATACAATATTAGAAAGATGGCAGCAACATACATTTACATTCCCATTACATAGTTCCAGATTAATACAATAAAATAAATATCACAAAAAAGAGAGTCACGCAAGTATTTTGGTGGACCACTGCATACAAAAATTATGTTTACACTATAATGTAGTCTATTCAGTGCACAATAATATTGTGTCTAAAGAAAATACAATGATCACACCTTAATTTAAAATCCATTCTTGCTAAAAAAAATGCTAATCATAATCTAAGCTTCAATAAGTCATAATCTTTTTTTACTGGTGGAGGATCTTGCCTTCATTCTTATCACTGCTGATTGTGGTGGTTGTTGCTGAAGATGGGGTAGCTGTGGCAATTTCTTAAAATAAGACAAGAATGAATTTTGCTACATTGACTCTTACTTTAACATGAACACTTAAAGTCTTGTAGGTTTATTATGTGGTTATTAATTGGAGATATGTAATGGCAAGCACAGAAGTAGTTTACAACTTATTTCATCTATTGAAATGACAACTTGTTTCAGATCAAGTTTTCTTTTGAGACTTGTATCAAGTCTGTTAAGAAACAGAACTTGTGAATCCCAGATCTCATGAACCCTAAAACTCATGAACTCCTGCAACAAGAAAGAGAGGAGCTAATGACCATATATAAGGAGAAGTCTTGGCTAGAGACAGGAGAACTGGGAAGAAGACTCTTGTGGTGGCAGAGGAAAGAAAGAGAAAACTTGTGGTATCCTGGCAATCTGTTTGTCTGCTCTATCTGTGTTGATGTTTGTTTGTAATATTTTGTAAAGTAGCCCTGGGACCTTACTAGAAAAGGATTTTCTGGTTGTATGTTTATAGAAGTCCTGGAGGAAGATTTTGGAGGTCCTGGGACTTTACTGATGATGTGTGCTGACCTCTTTCACCTTGTTTGTAGGTCTGTGTTGATTTAAATGTTGATGATTTGTGTTGAGTTCTCTGACCCTGTTGTTGGGTCTGAGTTGATTTCACAGGCAGATAGTAAATTGATGATGGTGCTGGCAATGTGCATGAATATTACTGTGGGTTTGCCAAACTTTGTCTTCCCTAAAACAGGAATTGTAAAGGAATTGAGGTGTACTGGACATTGTGGACTTCAATATGCAATTGTAACTGGACAAAGAACTGGACAAGGAACTGTGAGCTGCTTGCCTTTGAACCCAGGTGACAGTTGGGAGTTGGAACAATGAAAGAGGAACCATGGAAGCTGAAAGCCAGCCTCAAGTCAAGTTGAAAGAAGACTTTATTTGTATACTGTGTACTGAATGAGAAGATTATGATTTACTGTGACCTAGGGGTGGAGAACTTTGATTTTTGGGCTTTGTGATTGAATAAAGGATTTTGTGATTGACTAAATGAGGATACTTTGTTGAAAACTCCGTTGCCACTTTGGTGAAAATTACGTGGCCTTTTAGTGATAAGTTGTGTTGTGACATGGTGAAAGCTGTATTTTGATTTTCTGAGATTAGTTGTAACACTGTAAATGCTGCACCTTGATTTTCTTTGAATGTTTTGTTCTTATTTGTTACTGAATAGAGTGTTCACTGTACTATGTAATCAGAACCTTGAAAGTTGTTCACAGCTTCCATCCTCTAGAAAGCTGCTTCTGCCTGGCTTTACAGGATAATTTCAGTATTTTTGTCTCTCAGAGAGTAGCCCAAAGACAGGGAGAAAGATAGGGAATGGCTGTTTAATGGAGAAGTTGGAACACAAGATTTATTGATTAATTTTGCCATCTTATAGGTACAGTTTTTGTTGCAATAAAACAATGACAATAGTAACATCAATAATGACTTATCACAGATAACCATAACAGAGCTTATTATAATGAAAAAGTTTGAAATATTGTGAGAATTGGGGCAGCCAGGTAGCACGGTGAGTAAGAGCACTGGCTCCAGTGTTGAGAAGACCTGGAGATCAAATCCTGGGCTCAGACACTTGGCACCCACCCAGAAACACCTGGCCATGTAACCTTGAGCAAGTTATTAACCCCAATTGCTTAGGGGCGGCCAGGTGGCTCAGCGAGTAAGACAGCGAGTAAGAGCACCGGCTCCAGTGTCGGGATGACCTGGATCAAATCCAGGCTCAGATACTCAGCACCACACCCAGAAATAACTGGCCATGTAACCTTGAGCAAGTTACTTAACCCCAATTGCTTAAAAAAAATAAATATTGTGAGAATTACCAAAATGTGACACAAGTACACAATATGAGTACATACTGTTGGAAATACACTTATTTAGCATAAGTTTGTCACAAACTTTCAATTTGTAAAAACACAATGTCTGTGCAGTGTAATAAAATAAAGTGCAACAAAAGATATATGGCTATGCCATCATCATCATCATTATCACCATCCTCACCACCACCACCAAAATTCTTGCCTCAGAATGTTGATAATAAAGCTCTGAGATTTTGTCAGTGTTTTGGTTACCTTCTCTTCCTTTAGATACTTTTTAGATGAATCCTTCAGTGACTTCAACATTATGCTTCCCCATTCCTTCTCTAGTCCACATTTCCTCTATAAGTATTTGATCTAATCCAGATACCTTTTCTTTTTTTTTTCTTTAGTGTCATTTCTCTCTCCTATATAACTACATCTAAGACTGTCATATTAGAATCAAAGTATAGTGACTGTACCATCCTTGTCTGTGAAGATATTATAATAAAAATCCCAACAGCTATTTTCCATTTTTCTTGTCTGTTTTCCTTCTGCCCTTTTTATACTTAAGTACCCTGAGAGACTTTACGCAGTTATATTATGACCATTTTTCTTTAAAATTATTTTACCTTCCATAGCTTCTATTTTCCTTCTCCATAAGATTTCACAAATTAATTTTATGAGAAATGACAAAAAATCAATTTAATTTTGTTATATTATCAGCACTTGTCATATTAATGCCTTCTGACTATTTAAATGAAGAAAAATGATGAGTAGATGTGAGGCTTCTGTATAATCAACAATTCCTTCATGCCTTATTGGTGATCTATATTTTCCAAATTTTTATACTATGCTTGCATATTCCCATCTTTGAGATGAAGTTATAATATCAAAGTAGATGTCAATTTATCATGAAAGACATTTTTAAGTATCACATAAAATTCATCTACCTCTTCACTTCTGCACCTGATGTTGGTGCATAAACTTAAATTAATCTCATGGTGATGTGTTTGCAAGTACATTGTAGGTCTGAATACTACATTGAAATATTACTGAATTTCCCATAAAATGATGTTTCTTGTTACTTTTCCTTGAATGATAAAACTGGTTCTGCAAACTCCACTCTTGGCCTGTTTAGGGAGAACTTGTGAGTCACCCTTCCAAATCAAGTTAAGTAAAAAAAAATTGTATTTTAAAAATAGTTACTTTACCATGCTTTTATATTCAAATAATTCTGGCTTCCATTGAATGGTCAATAATAACCCCAGCCATTGTAGTTCATTGTTTTGATTGCTTAGAATGAGTGTAAATAGCAATTGTTTTCTGTTCTGGCCAGAAATTCTAAGGGTCTTTCCTTTACCAGATGGAAATCTTTGGGATAGTAAATTGGACCATCTTTTTTTTTTCGTTTTTACACTGATCTTAGTCATTGCATAGGTGTGGTTTCAGACAAACTCAAACCTGGGAAAGACTGTAATTTAGAAAGGTCAAGATAATTCACTGTATCTTGGGCCATCACCGAAGTCTTCACATCTGTCTTGCCATTGGACTTTGATGACTCTGGAGGAGAGACATAGGCTGATTACTTTGCAGATGACTCTGCCTCAATTAATCCAGTTCACCTCTCAAGTCAAAACATCACCCTCATGATGTCACTGGTCCTCTCCCATAAAGGACAAACAACTACAAATAAAAAAAAACACTAATTATGCATCAATTATTTTTAAGTTATAGTGGTACAATCTGAAGATACAAAGAAAGGGGGAAATGTCTTTACCATCAAGCAGCAAAAAATCTACAGCTGCCATCTATATTCTGTCTTTGTAAGACAGTAAAGAAAGATACATTTATATTCCTCTAGTACTATATCCCCTCATTGGTTCTCCTATTTAGAGTACTATGAGCTAAGTGCCTGAGAAGCTACCATCAAATAGTTAACTAACTGTTGATGAGTAATTTGTCAATACATGATTTGTCAATAAATAGAGTGGATCAAGTAAGAAGGAATAAAAAAAAATAGTTGGTTTGACTTTGTTATATTGTTAATTCATACGAATATTTCATATTTTGTCAGCTTCAATCCTCTGATCTTTAATACTGAAGTGTCCTTACATCAGAAAACAACTGAACTCTAAGCTAAATATATGTTAATATTTTCATATGTAGACTATGGACTCTATCTCCTGAAGTTTTCATATTTCTTCCTTCTCTACACTACAAATTTATTTTCCTCCAATCTAAACCCACATGTACACACATAAATAGAAATCTTTCTCATCTAACTATTCTAGCACATATGTATTCTCTTCTCTTCCATCTCATTAGTGTTATCTTATGTTATAGAAAAATGTCACTAGCCCTTTCATTTTGCAAATGAATATATATGCATATATATATATATATATAATTGCTAGTTCAAATGTACTTCATTGATCTAATGTCTTATTATGTTGCAAATCCATCAAATAAAATGTGCATCCCTCACCCCCCCTCTGAGAGGTTAGCATTCTGATAGCTCAAGTAGAGCAAATGTCTAATCCAAACAATCAATTTTCATCACACTTTGTTCTTTTGTTTTGACATGTGTGGTTTACTTTCATTTATAAAAATGTCTTCCTGTAATCCAGTAAATGTGTTATACTATATTGTGTGAAACTATCAGTGTGTGAGCAATCTGAGCCAATGCAATCCGCAATGATATTCACTGCCAGAATAATCTTTGGTTACATAAGAATGATAATATCATATAATTAATATGGTGGGTGTGGAAGAAAAATAATTTTGTTTTTGTTTTTTTTTCATTATTTTCACCAAAGTAGAGCAGAGTAGAAGAAGTACAGTTATAAGCACATTTTGCTATATTTCATTTCTTTTTTCTTTTTGGAATTGATTGAATTGAATTATTTGCAATGTATGTTATATCCTCTGTCCTTGGCATATCAAAAAGGGAAGGATTCCACAGTATTAGATAAAATATTTCCCCCACTTTATCTGTCATAGTAGTACTCAAATTTACCTAATCTTGTGCAAGACTATTTGTAAACATGTCATGTGGCATAGTTCTGATAATTCTGTACAAAATCTGCACTTACGTTGTCTCCTTCACAATGTTTTGAGCTTGCTTGCCCATAGTCTAACAGTCTCTCACTGTTTACCTATTGATATTTGCACATTTTTTAGGGAGAGGCTAAAGATGAATTAGGGTTAGAGGTTGAGTTCAACAGGCAGATGTAAGTGGTAAAATTACATTTAGCTGGAAATATTTGGGCCTTGAGTCTTTATATATATAAACAATAACAGGAAATTTTAGATTAACAAGTTCACTAGCAGGATATGAAGATAATTCACTTCATTCTACTAGCTTAAATAAACATTCCATTCAATCATGCACATATTTTATTCAAGGCATAATTTTGTACTAAAATGAATAAGATTAACAACAACCCCCCCCCTCAGGAGCGTACCTCCTTAAGGAGAGAACATATATTCAATAATTGAAATATTTAAATTTATATATGATTTTATCAGTCTGAGTATTCACTCCCATGACCCATATGACAACAACTCATGTCTGCCCATGTTTCTTATCTCCAAATTTTATACCAGGACTCTGCTTAGGACTCTCAGAATCATTACGGCTTTCTCCTCACACCACAAGGACAACAACGGAAGAAGCAGAGTGTTCACTAATCTTCCTTGCTCTGGTCATATTATTTTGTTCAGATTTTTCTCCTTTAATCAAATTTTTATCCATAGTCTCTTATTTATTTTTTTGTTCTAAATTTCAATGCAATTCTATTGTTTTCTGGAATCAGGAAAATGTGTTTAAATCTGAGATTAGATGCTTACTGGCTGTGTGACACTGAGCACGTCACTTAGCCTGAGTTTCTTCAATGGTAAAATGAAGATAATAGCATCTACCTCACAAGATTTTAGTGAGGATAAAATGAAATAAAATTTTAAAATGTTTAGCACTGTGTTTGTCACATAGTAGGTTCTTAATAAGCTTCCTTCCTTCCTTCCTTCCTTCCTTCCTTCCTTCCTTCCTTCCTTCCTTCCCTTTGTTCTTCCAAAACTCAATTGTTTGCTTTTAAAGCCCTTTACTACCTATCTTTCACTTACTTTGCCAGGCTTATTTCATATTTTATTTCTTCCTTCATTTTATAGTCTAGCCAAAATGGGTTTCTTACTTTTTTGTTACACAGGAAACTTCAACTTTTCATTTCTTTCTCTGATATATTTATCTCAAATACCTGAAGTCACTTTTTCTTGTACTTCTTAGAATCCCATATTTCTTCAGTATTCTATCAAGCATCATTTTAGGCATAAAGCCTTTTCTTTCTCTGGTTTCTAGTTTCCTTCCTCCCCAAACTGCCTAGTACTTTTTAAAATATATATTCTACATGTGTGTGCATATATGTGTGAGTGTGTGTGAATACATATGCATATATATATAAACGCACAAGTTTTTTCTGTGTCTATATACACACATACATACATACATGAGTGTATATAATATATTCATTATCCATTCAAACTTCATGTACATATGAATGTGAACATATGTATATAAATATGTGTATATATACACACATGCATATATGAGCATGTGCTTATGCATACATACAATTAATGTATATATGTCCATATATACACATGCATATACACACACACACATACCCAGGTACACATATACATACAAGTCTACCTATGCATTCATTTTTTATATACAATGCACATACATACAAAATATGAACTAAAAATTGTCAGAATCCACTAATCACCATTTGAAAGAAAACCCAAAATGAAAACTCCCAGGAATGTCATAGTCAAATTCCAGAGTCCATAGGATGACGAGAAAATACTTCAAATAACCAAAAAGTAACAATTTTAATAATATGGAGCCACAGTCAAAATCACATAAGATTTAGTGTATTCCATGTCAAAGGAATGGAGGACTTGGAATATCATATTCCTGAAGCCAAAAGAGGTTGTATTAGAACAAAAAATAATTTACACAGAAAAAAATGAGAATACTCTTTCAGGGGAAAAAATCAATATTCAATAAAATAGAATTTTCAAGGATTCCTACTGAAAGGACCAGAAATTAAGAGAAAATTTAACTTTCAAATACATGGCTCAAGAAAAGCATAGAAAGGTAATTAGGAAAGAGATGGCATAACAGACCCAATAAAGTTAAACTTTATATTCCTTTATGGAATGATGATACATGTAACTCCTAAGAACTTTGTCATTCTTGGGGTGATAAAAAGGAGTTTATAGAAACACAGGACATGGGTGTGAGTTGACTATGACGGAATGATACCTAAACACAATGGAGGAATGAGAAAGAGAGATGTCATGGTATAAGGGGGAATGAGAGTGAGAATGGGGGAAATTTTCTCACATAAAAGAAGCATGTAAAGAAGAGGTATTTTTAAAATTTTTTTCAAATGCTTTATTAACTTCTCATTAATATCATTCATTTCCACGAGATTTTGAGTTACAAATATTCTCCTCGTTTTTCCACTACCCACTGCCCCAAAATAGAAGTTCCAGAGGATATCCCCTCCTACAAACTGCTCTCTCCCATATTTTCTCACATACTTCTTTTGACTTTTCCAGTGGATCTGTATGCCCCAGTGCCTGTATGTCTTATTTCCCAATTACATGTAAAATAGGATTAATAATAATATATATATACATATATATATATATAATATTCAAATGTATATCAAAAAAAAATTTGATTTTAAAACTTTGAATTCCAGATTCATTCCCTTCCTCCCTTGTCTCCCACCCTTACTGGGAAGATAAGCAGTTCACTATAGGTATATACTTATTAAGTATAAAAATATCCTACAGTCAGTAGAAGGGGGAAAGGGCTACGAAAGCGGGGCAGTACTTAGTAGGGAGGAAAGAAGTAAGGGGAAAGGAGAGGAAAAGGGAGGGGGGATGATAAGGAAATACTGAGGGAGGCGGTGGTCAAAAGGAAAGCTGTCAAGGGGTTGAAGGGAGAAGGGGGGGAAAATATGAGCATTAATATGGGATAGGATGGAGGGAAAGAAACAGATAACAATCCTAACTGTAAATGTGAATGGAATTAACTCTCCCATAAAATGGAGACAGATAGCAAAATAGATTAGAAATCATAATCCTACAATATGCTGTTTACAAGAAACACATCGGAAACAGAGGGATACACACAGGGTAAAGGTAAAAGGCTGGAGTATAATATATCATGCCTCAGCTAAAGTAAAAAAGCAGGGGTGGCAATCCTTATCTTGGATAAAGCAAAAGCAAAAATTGACCTAATTAAAAGAGATAAGGAAGGAAACTATATCCTGCTAAAAGGCACCATTGAGAATGAAGCAATATCATTACTTAACATATATGCACCAAGTGGTATAGGATCCAAATTTCTACAGGAGAAGGTAAAGAATTACAGGAAGAAAAAATAGA
The DNA here is from genome assembly GCF_028583685.1 of Petaurus breviceps papuanus. Taxonomy (NCBI): domain Eukaryota; kingdom Metazoa; phylum Chordata; class Mammalia; order Diprotodontia; family Petauridae; genus Petaurus; species Petaurus breviceps. Next base: position 43,139,046 of record NW_027185809.1, read on the forward strand.
AAAAACTATAGTAGTGAGAGACCTTGATCTCCCCCTCCATGAACTTGATAAATCTAACTTCAGAATAAACAAGGAAGTAGTTAAGGAGGTGAACAGGATTTTAGAGAGGATAGGTGTGATAGATCTCTGGAGAAAACTGAATGGGGATAAAAAGGAATATACTTTCTTCTCAGTGGTTCATGGTGCATACTCAAAAATTCACCACGTTCTAGGGCATAAAACCCTCACAATTCTATGCAGTAAGGCAGACATATTAAATGTATCCTTTTGAGATCATGATGCAATAAAATTATACGCAATAAAGGCCCATGGAAAGACAGACTAAAAACTAATTGGAAATTAAACAATTTAATCCTAAAGAATGAGTGGGTCAAACAAGAAATTATAGAAACAATCAGTAATTTCTTTCAAGAGAATGATAATAATGAGACAGCATACCAAAATTGTGGGATTCATTAAAGGCGTTTCTTAAGGGAATGTTTATATCTGTGATTGCCTACATGATTAAATTAGAGAAAAGGGAGGTCAACGAATTGGGCATGCAGTTGAAAAACTTAGAAAAAAAATCAAAATTCCCAATTAAAAACTAAATTAGAAATATTGAAAACCAAAGGAGAGATTAATAAAATTGAAATAAAGAAAAGTATTGAATTAATAAATAAAACTAAGAGCTGGTTTTATGAAAAAACCAACAAAATTGGTAGACCCTTAGTCAATATGGTAAAAAAAAGAAATAAGAAAACCAAATTATGAGTATCAAAAATGAAAAGGGTGAATCTACCACCAATGAAGAGGAAATCAGAACAATAATTAGGAATTATTTTTCCCAAATTTTATGCACATAAATTTGACAATCTTAGGGAAATGGATGAATATTTACAAAAATACAAATTGCCCAGATTAACTGAAGTTGAAGTAAATTACTTAAATAACCCCATCTCAGAAAAAAGAAATTGAACAAGCCATCAGTGAACTCCCTAGGAAAAATTCTCCAGGGCCAGATGGGTTTACTAGTGAATTCTATCAAACATTTAAAGAACAATTGATTCCAATACTCTACAAACTATTTGGGAAAATTAGTGAAGAAGGAATCCTACCAAATTCTTTTTATAACACAAATATGGTACTGATATCTAAATCAGGAAGAGATAAAAGAGAGAAAGAAAATTATACACCAATCTCCCTCATTAATATAGATGCAAAAAAATCTAAATAAAAGAAAGAACCTAGAAATCATCCTCCAAGAAATCCTCAAGGAAAACTTCCCTTATATTTTAGAACCAGAGGGTAAAATATAGGTTGAAAAAAATCCACCAATTACCTCCTGAAAAAGATCCCAAAAAGAAAACTCCCAAGGATATTATAGCCAGGTTCTGAAATTCCCAGATCAAGGATAACATATTGCAAGCATACAGGAAGAAACGATTTGAATATTGTCAAAACATCTGGCAGCTTCTACACTGAGGGATCAAATTGCTTGGAATTTGATATTGGAGATGTCAAAGGAGCTGGGATTTAAACTTCGAATTGCATACCCTGCAAAACGGAGTATCATGTTCCAGGAGAAAATATAATCATTCAGTGGAATAGAGGACTTTCAAGCATTCTTGATGAAAAAATTAGGGACAAATAGAAAATTTGACGTTCACATACAAGAACCTTGACAAGCATGAGAAGGTAAACAGGGCATAGAAATCATAAGGAACTTATCAAATTTGAACTATTTTCATTCCTACATGGAAAATGATAATTGTAACTGATGCAACTTTTCTCCGTATCATAATAGTTGAAAGGAATATATGTCTATATAGGAGGGCATATGGGCATATGAATACATATGTGAATATATATATATATATATATATATATTTGTTTACAGGTATACATAGATATAGGGCACAGGAACAATTTATTAGGAAGGGATGGTTCTTAAAAGGTGAAATTAAGAGGTGAGAGAGGAATATAATGAGTGGAGAAGGGTAGAGACAGAATGGGGTAAACTATTACAATGGAGGGGAAGAATAGAAAGGCGAAAGGAATGGGTCAACCTTATTCTCATTGAATTTGGCTTAGGGAGGGAATGACATACACACTAAATAGAGTATGTCACCCTACAGGAGAGTAGGGGGGAAAGGGATGAGATGGGGCATGATTAAAGGGAGGGCAGGCTGGGGGAGAGGGAAGTTGGAAGAACCCACTTTTTCAAAGGGGACAGGATGAAAGTAGAGAATAGAACAAGTGAGAAGTGAGATAGGAGGAACGGAAATATAGTCAGTCTTTTACAATATATCCACTATGGAAAGGTTTTGCATAGCTACTCATGTACAACCTACCCTTAATTTCTTATCTTTCCAGTAAGGGTGGGTGACAAGTGATATAGGGAATGAATCTGGAATTCAAAGTTTTAAAACCAAATGTATATATATACTTTTATTGATATTATCTTACATGTAACTGGGAAATAAGATATACCAGCAGTGGGGCATAGAGATCAACCATGCCCTACTGGAAAGTTGGAGGGGTTATTTGAGAAGATATGGGAGAGAGCAGATTGGAGGAGGGAATATACAGTGAGATCACTATTTTGGTGTGCTGAGTAGGGGAAAACAGGGAGGAAATTTGTAACTCAAAATCTAGTGGAAAGGAATGATGTAAATGAGAAGTTAATAAAACCTTTGATTAAAAAAACATTTAAATTTAAAACAGAAAAAGAAAATACTATAAAACAGATCTAAACAAATAAAAATAGAAAAGGCATGTGAAATGTCATTGGAAAAAGCATTGACCTGGAAAATTGAGCCAAGATACATAATTTTAAAATGTTGGTCTACCTGAAAGCCATGATTTTAAAAAGAACTGAGAAATCATCCTTTAAGAAATTCTCAAAGAATATTGCCCTGATATTGTAGAACCTTAGAATAAAATAGAAATTAAAGATTTCACCCACTTACTCTTGAAAAGCATCCCAAAAAGGAAATTCCTAGGAATATTATAGCGAAATTCCTGAGTTCCCAGGTCAAGGAGAAAATATGACAAGCAGGAAGAAAAATACAATTTGAGTGTTATGGAAACACAATCAGGATAACACAAGATCTAGCAGCTTCTACATTAAGGGATTGAAGGACTTGGAATATGATATTCTGGAGGACAAAGGAGCTAGGATTTAAACCAATAATCTCCTATCCAGCAAAACTGAGTAGAGTACTTCAGGGGAAACATGGATATTCAATGAAGTAGAGGACTTTCAGGCACTCTGGATGAAAAGACCAGAAGTGAACGAAAATTTGACTTTCAAATACAAGAAGCAATAGAAGCATGAAAAGTTAAACAGAAAAAAGAAATCATAAGGAACTTATTAAAGTTGAACTATTCACATTCTTTCATGGAAAGATGATAATTGTAACTCATGAGACTTTTTTCAGTATGAGAATAGTTGAAGGTAATATATATATATATATATATGTATATAAATATATACATACATTTATATGTATTTATTGGGGTGTGTGTATACATAGACTGAGGGGACAGGATGAGTTGAATATGAAAGGGTTATATCTAATAAATTAAATTAAGAGATGAGGGAGGAATACATTGAGACACGGAGAAATGGAGAGATAGAATAACATAAATTATTTCACATAAAATATGCAAAAGAACTCTGTTACAAAGGAGGGGAAGAGCAGGAAGGTGAAAAGGAATGAGTCAACCTTACTCACATTGGATTTGGCTTAAGGAAGGAATAACATACACCTTCACTTGGATATCTTGCCCTACAGGAAAGTAGGGGAGAAGAGGATTAGAGGGGGGATGATTGAAGGGAAGGCAGATTGGTGGACAGGGTAGTTAGAAGGAAACACTTTTGAAAAGGGACAGGGTCAAAGGAGAAAATAGAATGAATGGGGGATAGGATGGAAGAAAATATAATTATTCTTTCATAAAATAATTACTATGGAAATGTTTTACATAACTACACATGCACAACCTATATTGAATTGTCTGTCTTCTCTGTGCAGGTGGGTGAGGAGGGAGGAAGGGAAAGAATCTGTAACTCAGGCCAAGATGGCTTAGTAGAAGCACGACCTTTCTTCAGGTCCGGCTTCCACCCTCCCCAATCCATGGAAAAAGGGGACTCTAAACAAACTTTGGAGCTTCAGAACCCACAAAATGTCACAGAGAAGCTAACCTCCCACCGAGGACACCCTGGCAGGCTGGCAGGAATCCAGCGCAGTGCTCTGGGAGCCGAGCCCAGCCCCATGCCTGACCAGCCTCTGGCCAGAGGGACTCCAGATCAGCAGCAGCTGTGGCCCTTCCCAGATTTATCAACACAGAGATGAGAAGGACAAGGTGAGAGGCCAGTGCAGTCTGGACTTTGGGACCAGTAAGTGGGAGAGTGTGGCTTTTACCCCCAACGGCAAAAAGCTGCTGAGACCTCTGCACAGCCAGCCAGCACCACGGGGAGGCTTCAGCTTTTGGCCTGCAGAGTGTAGGGGGACCAAGCACCAGTCTGATGGGTAATCGCTCTTGCTTTAACCTGCTTGGATCTGGATTGCAGTCTAGGGTGGAGGTTCTGGGGTGTGTGTCCAGCTTGCCAGAGAGTGTGGAGACCGCAGAGAGGGCACCCATCTAATACCTCTGGCAGCTGAGAAAACCCCAGCATTTGGATGAAAGCTCCCCTGTCTGGTGGCAGAGATTTACTGTGGCAAAAAGCCCATAAGTCAAATAATTGAGTGGCAAAATGAGCAGGCAAAGGAAACAAAGCAGACAGAAGATTCCAACAGTACACTCCTGTTTTGGGGACAAAAGGGAGCAAAGCATGGAACAGGAGGAAAGCAGTGCGCCAAAAGCTTCATAGGAAAATACAAGCTGGTTACAGGCCATTGAGGACCTTAAGAAAGATTTTGAAAACCAAATAAGAGAAGCGGAGGAAAAAATGGGAAGAGAAATAAGAACAATGCAAGAAAATTATGAAATGAGAGTCAACAGCCTGACTGAGGAAAATCATACCTTAAAAAGTAGACTAACTCAAATGGCAAAAGAGGCTCCAAAAGGCAATGAGGAGAAGAAAGCATTAAAAAGCTGAATTTTACAGATGGAAAAAGAATATCAAAAGCTCAATGACGAGAATCATTGCTTCAGAATTAGATTGGAGCAAATGAAAACTAATGACTTCATGAGAAATCAAGATGCTGTTAAACAGATCCAAACAAATGAAAGAATAGAAAGCAATGTGAAATATCTCATGGAAAAAACCACTGACCTGGAAAACAGATCCAGGAGAGATAATTTAAAAAATATTGGACTGCCTGAAAGTCATGACCAAAGTAAGAACCTAGAAATCATCCTCCAGGAAGTTCTCAAAGAAAACTGCCCTGATGTTTTAGAACCAGAGGGTAAAATAGAGGTTGAAAGAATCCATCAATCACCTCCTGAAAAAGATCCTTAAAAGAAAACTGCCAGGAATATTATAGCCAGGTTCCAGAATTCCCAGATTAAGGAGAGAATATTATAAGCAGCCAGTAAGAAACAATTAGAATATTGTGGAAACACAATCAGGATAACCCAGGATCTGGCAGCTTCTACATTGAGGGATCGAAGGGATTGGAATATGATATTCCAGAGGGCAAAGGAGCTGGGATTAAAACCAAGAGTCACCTACCCAGCAAAACTGAGTATCATGTTTCAGGTGAATATATGGTCATTCAGTGGAATAGAGGACTTTCAAGCATTCTTGCTGAAAAAACCAGAGTCACAGGTCCAATTTAATAGGAAGGAATGATACTTAATATGTGAAATTAAGATGTGAGAGGAATATAATGAGAGGAGATGGGGAGAGACAGTTTGGGGTAAACTATCTTATACAGAAGAGGCAAGGGAAAATGGTTACAATGGATGGGAACAATAGGAAAGCAAAAGGGAATGGGTCATCCTTATTCCTATTGAATTTGGCTTGAGGAGGGAGTGAAATACACACTAAATAGGTTATCTCACTCTCCAGGAGAATGGTGGGGAAGGGGATGGGAGGGGGATGATAGAAGGGAGGGTAGGTTGGGGGGAGGGAGGTTGGAACACTCACTTTTGAAAATAGACTGGATCAAAGTGGAGAGTATAGCGGGTGCGATGTAGGGAAGTGTAATCAGTCTTTTACAATGTATCTACTATGTTATTGTTTTGCAGTAGCCACACATGTGCAACCTATACTGAACTTCGTATCTTCCCAGTAGGGGTGGGTGATGGGGAAGGAGGGGAATGAATCTGGAATTGAAAGTTTTGAAATCAAATATTCAAATATATATATATGTATATATGTGTGTGTCTGTGTGTGTTTGTGTGTGTATATATATATATATATACATACTATTATTAATACAATCTTACATGTAATTTGGAAATGGGATGTGCAGGCACTGAGGCATAGAGATCCACTGGAAAAGTGGAAAGGGGTATGGGGGAAAATGTGGGAGAGAGCAGATTGGAGGAGGGGATATCCTGTGGGACTGCTATTTTGGGGCGGTGGGGAAAATTTATAACTCAAAGTCTGGTGGAAACAGATGATGTAAATCAGAAGTTAATAAAGCATTAAAAAAAGAATATGTTACTCAAAGTTTTAAAAACAAATGTTAACAAATGTTTTTACATGCAACCAGGAAATATAATATACAGAAAATTGATATAGAAATCCATCTTGCCTTCCAAGAAAGTAAGGGTGGGTGATGAGAGAGGATATAAGGGAGCAGATTATATGAAAGGGTATTCATTATACTTACCATCTTGTGGTGGTGGTTAGGGGAGAGACAGGGAGAAAGTTTGTAACTCAAAATCTTGTGTAAAGAATGTTGAAAATTAATAAACAAATAAATAGATTTTTTAAACAGAAAAGTTTTTGCCAAACATAGCCAATGAAATCAATATTAGAAGGGAAATAGAAAATTTCAGAAGAATTTTTACAACCAGTGTCTCTCATAAAGGCCTCATTTATAAAAATATAGAGAGCTGATCCAGGCTCCGACACTTAGCACCACACCCAGAAATAACTGGCTGTGTAACCTTGAGCAAGTTACTTACCCCTGATTGCTCATAAAAACAACAAAAAAAAGTTTGCTCAGCGAGTAAGAGCACCGGCTCCAGTGTCGGGATGACCTGGATCAAATCCGGGCTCAGATACTCAGCACCACACCCAGCAATAACTGGCTGTGTAACCTTGAGCAAGTTACTTAACCCCGATTGCTTTAAAAAAAAATAGAGAGAGCTGAATCAAATTTATATGAATACAAGTCATTTCCCAATTGATGAATAGTCAAAGAATATGAAAATGCAGTTTTCAGAGGAAGAAATTAAAGATTTCAATAGTCATAAAAATGCTCTAAATCATTATTGCTTTATGAAATGGAAATGAAAACAACTTTTAGGTACCACCTCACACCTATCAGATCGGTTAACATGACAAGACAGAAAAATGATAAATGCTGGAGAAGATGTGGGAAAATTGGAACACTAATTCATTGTTGGTGGAGCTGTGAACTGATCTAGCCATTGTGGAGAGCAATTTGGAACTATGGAGAAAGGGCTGTAAAAATGTGCATACCCTGTGTCCCAGCAATATCACTTTTAGGGCTGTATCAAAAAAAAATATCATGAACATGAGAAAAGGACCTGCATATAGAAAAAAATATATATTTATAGCTTCTCTTTCTGTTGTGGCCAAGAACTGCAAATTGAGGTGATGCCCATCCATTGTGGAATGGCTAAACAAGTTGTGGTATACACATATAAAGGAATACTATTTTGCTATAAGAAATGATGAGCAAGGGGACTTCAGAAAAACCTGTAAAGTCTTATATTAACTGATGCCGAGTGAAGTGAGCAGAACCAGGAGAACATTATACACAGTAACAGCCATATTGTTAGATGACTGACTTTGATAGACTTAGTTATTCTCAGCAAAGCAAGGACATAAAACAATTCCAATAGACTCATTAAGGAAAATGCCATCCACATCCAGAGAAAGAAATATGGAGTCTGAATGCAGATCAAGTCACACTATTTTCTCTCTTTTTTAAAATTTTGTTTCATTTTTCTTTTTCATGTTTCCTCCCACTCATTCTAATTCTTTTATCCAACATGTATATTATGAAAAATGTGATTAATAAGAATATGTATATAAAGATTTTGTCTGATTGCATACCATCTTGGGGAAGTGGGAAGGGAAGGAGGTAGAAAAAATTTAAAAGTTATGGAAGTGAGTGTTGAAAACTAAAAATAAATAATTTATAAAAATAATAAAATGCTAAAAAAAAGTACCTCTGAAAAAGATTGTTTCCTCCTTTCCTGAGGGTCCTTTATTTTTAGATATAGTCTTGAATTGTGCCTAAGTAATAACCTAATTCAAGAAATTTTAAAAAGAAGAACATATATAATATTTAAATAATTTTATCTTTGGGTGAAAAAATGAGCAAGTCACTAATGTGCTCCTTAAGAAAAAATCTCCAGAACCAGATGGATTTATAAGTGAACTCTACCAAAAATTGAAGGAAAATTAATCACATATAATATAGATTATTTGGGAAAATGGTAAAGGAGTTGTGTTAAATTACTTTTATGATATATACGTTTGATACCTAAACCAAAGAGAATAAAAACAGTGATAAATATATAGGCAAATATCTTAAATGAATATTTATGCAAAAATTTTGTATAAGATAGTAACAGGGAGATTATATCAACATATCACAAAGATCATACTCTCCACGTAGGTGGGATTTATACCAGTGTGATATTTAAAAAGTTTGAGAGACATAATTTCTGGGCAATTTTAACATTTTTATAATATTGCAAGCATCTTTATTTAAAAAATGGAGGTTATTTGGCTGTCTTTTTCTTAGATCAAAGACAATCATGGTGGTAGACTCATAGTATATATGCCGATTGGAAGAGGGGTTTTAGCAAAGGTAGGAATCAATTCTAGTTAACAATTAATGAAAGAATGATTATCAAAATGAGAGGCAACATTGGGCATTTTATTCAAAGAATTTATCCTCACCCAAACCTGAATAGAGCACAATAACTTCCCCACCTGGGTGAGATCTGAACAATACAGTTAATCCTATCTTATTATCAGTAATGTCCTTCAATAGACTGAGCTTTAGAAATCAGGACTTTAGAAAATGGGGGCAATGCTGGATTTCTCAAAATCCTTGGTTATTAATCACTATTTCTTTCACTAAGAATGTTGTGCTGGTCCAATATTAGAAAAACTACAACCACAATTGACCATATCAAAAACAAAGATTAAAAAAATCATGCTTATATCAATATATTTATATATATATGTATATATATATGTTTTTTTTACAAAATATACTTCTTCCTATTAAAAATAAAACTTTACAAAGCACAGGAATCAGTGGAGTTTTTCTTCAAATGATTATTTCCTATTTAAATTAATACCTATTTAAAACCAAAGGCAAGCATTATTTGTAATGGAGATAGCTTGAAGACTTCTCAATAAGACTGGACTGAATCAAGAATGACCATTATCACTAGAAATGCTAGCTGTAGCTATAAGACAAGACAAAAATTTAGAGGAATAAAAATAGGCAAGAAGGACAGTACTATCTTTCTTTCCAGGTGATACACTTAGAGAAGCTTAGAGAATTAATTGAAACAACTTTAGCAAAGTTGCGTGATAGAAACCCACATAAATCATCAGCATTTAAATATCTTGACAACAAAACCTAACAGGCAGAGAGAGAAAGAAAAAAATCATTTAAAGTAATGATAGACAACATAAAATACTTGATAGTCTACCTGTCAAGACAAACTCAGGGACACAATTACAATATACTTTTCACACAAATAAAGACAGATCTAAACAACTGGAGAAATATTATTTGCTCATCAATAGACCACACCAATTGTCACACAAAAGTGACAATTCCTCATGCATTAATTTCCTTCCCTACCATACCAATTAAACTACCAAAGAATAATGTTATAGAGCATAGGAAAAAATAAAAATTCATTCCATTATATTTAACTATAATTTAGTAAATTCACCTGGAAGAACAAAGGTCAAGAATATAAAGGGAATCAGTGGAAAAAATGGTTAGGAAGGTGGCTTAGAACTCCATATTTCAAACTATATTTAAAAGTGGTCATCATTAAAACAACCTACTTCTAAAGCAGTGGATCAGTAGAATAGATTAGGTATATCATATAAAGTAGCAAGTCCCCATAGTAATCTAGTGTTTCCTATGACAAAAATTGCTGGGAAAAGTGGAAAGCAGATTCATAGATGCTTAGCACTGACCAACATCTCACATTGTATATCAACATATGACCAACATGGATCATTGATTTAGACATAAGGAATGATATGCTAAGCAAATTAGGAGAGCACTGGAAAAACATACCTGTGATCTCATACCTGAGATCTATGGACAAGAGATAAGTTTATGACCAAACAAGAAATAGAGAGGATCAAGGGAATTAAAATGGGTAACTTTGAATACATGAAATTAAAAAAAGTTTTTTTCACAATTAAGTCAAAATTACAAAAAAAATAGAAAACTGTGATGGGGTAGGATTATAGTGAGTTTAACAGTACAAATGTATTCCTTTCTGAAAATTCACTTGCATAAGCCTTAATATTCTTTAACAGCACTCTCAAAAAGTATGGCATCAGTGACTGTCTGTAATGTTCTCATAAAATTTTACATATATGAGAAAGTAGGCATATGTTGGAATCTCCTAGTGTTCTCTATGTTGCTTTTTACTGACAGTTAGTAGAGTTTCCAAATTTAGTTTTCACTTGTTTGATAGTTTTCCATACACCAGATATTTTGTGAATAATTTCCTCAATGCTACCACCATTTTCTTGCATTAGCTTTGGATTTCCTTTATGTACTCTGATTAACTTTTTTTCTCATATTTAATTTTTCTTCTCTTCATGCCATTTCAATATCTTTTATAATCATACCTGAAATTGTAACCTTAATGTCCATGTCTGGTGGATATGCTGTCCTAGATGATAAAAGTTCTGCAATACTATTTTGTGCTAACTTTCATTTTTCTTCCATTCATTGCCTTTCTTCCATTTTCATCCTTAAATATCCTCATTCTGATTTTGCTTATTTATTCTCTTGTCATGATGACAAACTTTCTTTAAACTGACTTTGTTACTCAGTATTTCTTTATGCTGTGTGAAACAGAATTAATAACATTTTCCATCATCTTTCTCCAAAGATTTTACAAATGAATTTTATTCCACACTAATTTATTTGATGTCCATATTTATTCATTATGCATGTAGATTTAGTATATACTGCTTTAGGTGATTTTTCAGTATTTTTTGTCCCCTTGGCATAGTAATTGATTAACATCACATAAATTTCTATCCAAAATTATATTATCCTCTTTCTGTGTCATTTCTTTCATCCCTATCCTATTTTATATCTTCAAAAACCTATTTCAATGGTAGTGAGATCCTTAAATTATGTCATGTTTTGCATACCTATTCTTTCTTCTAACCTTATAGTCATCTTTGTCTGTGCTCTAACAAGCACTTGATCTGACTATAAACAGACTGGTAATGCAAGAATGATTCTCACATTAGTAATGATTTGTATCTAATGTATTTGAAATAGTTTAGGGGTGGAGCAAAGATGTTTGAGTAAAGGCAAGAACTCACTTGAGCTCTCCTCTAAAACCCTCCAAATGCCTTTAAAAATGACTCTAAACAAATTCTAGAGGAGCAGATCTCATGAAAAGATGGAGTAAAACAAATTTTCAACCAAAGACAGCTTAAAATTTGACAGGAAAAGTCTGTTGCCTGTGACTGAGGAAGGCGTTTAGTCAAGTGCAGACTGTGCCAGTACAGTCGCCTGGAACAGACCTCAGGGTGGCTGAATATGCAGGCAGCTATGGTGGTCTCCAGACCTTTTGGCCCATACACACCAGGGACAACTTAGAAGGTCAGCATCAAGAGTCTATTGAGCCACAGTAGGAGTGCAGAGCAGGGCAGTGTAGGCCCCAAAAGGACAGCACAGATTAAGCAAGCCAGGAGTATGTCTTGGGAGTGACTGAATCAGAAGTGGCAGGAGCAGTTGCTGCTTCCAGGACTCCTAGACTAAAGATGGTAAAGGGGGTTCAACAATTGGTCAGAAGATTATAGGGATCCAATTGCTAGCACTGAGGCAGAGCTCTGTTACTTTGCCCATACCTGGATCTGGGTTCTAGTCCTAGGTGGCAGTCCCAGGCTGAGGAGGGGCACTAACTTAGCAGAGGTTGTGGAAGCCATGGAGATGGTACCCTCCTCTCAGCTCTGGGACAGAAGACAGTACTTGTGGAGGGTGGAACCAAAATGGCAGAGTAAAAGCAGGGACTTCCTTGAGGTCTCCCCCAAATCCCTTCAAACAACTTTAAAAATTACTCTAAGCATATTCTAGAGCTATAGAACCCACAAAATGGCTAGAAGATAAATAGGAAATGTCTATCACATGGGTCTGAGAACAGAACACAATCTAGTGAGGGCTATGCCAGCACAGATGGTGCCAGAGCAGGCCTTGGGGCGCTGAATCATTGGCAGCTGTGTCAATTTCTAGACTTTTCAAAACATAAACACCAAAGAGAATATAGAAGGTCAATGAGAAAACTCTGTTGTTCCTGAATGAGAGAGGAGTGGTCCAGCACAAATCCTGGGGCAGTGGAGGTGGCAGTGACAGTGGTGGCAGTGGCAATGACTGATTCAAGTGCTCCTGGCTTAGTGATAGTGAGGGGAGGGAGTGACTGATCAGAGGGGGATTGTAGGCATCTCTTTGCTGGAGTTGAGGCAGGATTCTTCTGTTTTACCATGCTTAGGTCTGGGTCTGAGTCTTGGATGGCAATCTTGGGTGAAGAGGAGTGCTGGTGTGGTAGAGTTTGTGGCTGCTTTAGAGAGGGAATCCTCTTTAAAATTTCAAGGCAGAAAAGAGTGATTGTGGGCAATCACAGACCAGAGAACAGGTAAGGAAAGGAGTGAACACCTTTCCTTTGATCATACCACCTTGGAAGACATGAAAATTTACAGGTCCCTAGAAGTATCTCTGAAAACAGCTTCAAAAAACACCTGAAGCTTGGGAGAGTACACCCACCCCCACTGGAAGACAACACTTACATCGACAAAGAGTCAAGTATTTAGAAAGCCAAGTATTTGGTTTAGCAAATAAACAGACAGTGGAAAAAAAAACTCAGATTATAGAATCTTATTTTGGTGATAAAAAGATAAAAACATACAACCAGAAGAAGATAACCAAGTTAAACCTCCTACATCAAAAACTTCCAAGAAAAAAAGTGAATTGGTCTCAGGACATGGAAAAGCTCCAAAAGGATTTTGAAAATCAAGCAAGAGAAGTAAAGGAAAAATTGGTAAGAGAAATGGGTGTGATGAAAGAAAAATAATGGAAAGTGAATCAACAGCCTGATTGAAAAAAAATAAAACCTTAAAAATAGAATAAAAACACCTTTAAAATAATTTTCCTTCTCTCTTTTTACTTTCACTGGTTTGGGTATCAAAACCATATTTGTGTCATAAAAACAATTTAGTATGACTTCTTTACTTATTTTTGAGTTGTATTTTCCATTTTCACAATAATTAATACTATAAAAGTGTATAAAACATAACAATCAAATGCAGAAAAAATTAAATGTACATTTTTCATACCACAATGCAATTAAAATGTCATTTAATAAATTGCTGTGGAGGTATAAATTAAAAGTTACTGGAAACTAAATACTCTAATCTTAAAGAACAAATGGGTAGAGGTGGCTAGGTGGTACAGTGAATAGAGCACTGAGTCAGGAGGACCTGAGTTCAAATTCGGCCTCAGACACTTAACACTTACTAGCCATGTGACCTTAGGCAAGTCACATAACTCCAATTGCCCTCAAAAAAAAAAAAGCAAAAAAGAAGAATGAATGTGTAAAGACGAAATTACAGAAGCTATCAATAATTTCTTTAAAGAGAATGGCAACAATGAGACAATATTTCAAAATCAGTGGAATGGAGTCAAAGCCGTACTTATAGGAAGAATTTCTATTTCCAAATGTGTACATCAATGAAAGAGAGACCAATGAGTTGTACATGCAACAGCACCAAAAGAAATAAACAAGATGAAACAAAAAAAAACCCCTAGAAATAAACAAATTAAAAGTCCTTACTTGAAGACCAAAATGTCAAAGGAGAGATTAATGAAAATTACAGTAAAAATATAATAAATATATATATATATAATAAAAATGCTAGAAGCTGATTTTATTTAAAAAAAAGACAATAAACATCATTGGTTGATTAAAAAAGGAAGAAAATCAAATTGTCAACATCATAAAAGAAAATTGTAAATTCAACACCAATGAAGACATTAAAGCCATAAATATTTTTAAATTTTATTTATTCATTTAATTTTTAACATTCCTTTTGAGTTCCAAAATTTTTCCCCATCTCTCCCCTACCCCTTCTCCCAAGATGACAAGCTTTCTGATTACCTCGTCTCCCGGGATTCCCTCTTTTCTATATTCTATCCCCTTACCTTCCACCTTACTTGCATGTAGGGTAAATGGATTTCTATACCCCATTGCCTGTATATCATATTTCCTGGTTGCATGTAAAATTGTTTTTTAATTTGTTTTTAAAGCTTTCATTTAAAGGTTCTCTCCTTTCTTGCCTCCTCACTCACTCCCATTGAGAAGACCAGCAATTCAATATAAGATATCCATGTGTAGTTATGCTAAATATTTCCATAGTAGTCATATTGTGAAAGGCTAACTATATTATTTCCCTCCATCCTATCCCCCATTTATTCTATTTACTCCTTTGACCTGTCCCTTTTCAAAAGTGTTTGCTTCTGACTACCCTCTCCCCCAATCTGCCCTCCCTTCTATCATCCCCCTCTCTAAAATCTTCCTCCCCCCTACTTTCCTATAGTATAAAATACTCTGTTGAGTGTGTTTGTTATTCCCTACATAAGCCAAATCCAATGAGAGTAAGGTTGACTCGTTGCCTTTCACCTCCCTACCCTCCTCTCCATTGTAACAATTTTCTCTTGTTTCTTTTGTGTGAGATAATTTAGTTTATCTCTCCCTTTCTCCTCCCAATATATTCCTCTCACCTCTTAATTTTATTTTTTAAATATCTTCCCTTCAGATTCAACTTACCCTGTACCCTGTGTCTATTTATACATATACACATATATGGATACATACTACATATATACTGTGTGTGTGTGTATATATATATAATTATATATTCTCTTCAAATATCCTAATATTGAAAAAAAGTCTCATGATTTACAAATATCATCTTTCCATGTAGGAATATAAACAGTTTAACTTTAATAAGTTCTTTACGATTTATCTTTCCTGTTTACATTTTCATACTTTTCTTGATTCTTATATTTGTAAGTCACATTTTCTGTTTAGCTCTGTTTTTTCATCAAGATGTTTGAAAGTTCTCTATTTCTATGAATGACCATATTTTCCGCTGAAGTATTATAATCAGTTTTGCTGGGTAGGTGATTCTTGGTTTTGATCCTGGCTCCTTTGACATCTGGAATATTGTATTCCAATCCCTTGATCCCTTAATGTAAAAGCTGCTAGATCTTATGTTATCCTGATTGTGTTTCAACATTACTCAAATTTTTCTTTCTGGCTGCTTGTGATATTTTCTCCTTGACCTGGGAACTCTGGAATTTGGTTATAACATTCCTAGGAGTTTTCTTTTGGGCATCTTTTTCAAAAGGTATTGGGTAGATTCTTTCAATTTCTATTTTACCCTCTAGTTCTAGAATATCAGGGCAGTTTTCCTTGATAATTTCTTCAAAGATTATTATGTCTAGGCTCTTTTTCTTATCATTGTTTTGAAATAGTCCACAATGATTTTTAAATTATCTCTCCTGGATCTATTTTCCAGGTCAGTGGTTTTTCCAATGAGAAATTTCACATTGTCTTCTATTGTTTCATTGTTTTGAAACTGTTTTGTAATATACTGATTTCTCATGAAGTCATTAATTTCCACTTGCTCTCTTCTAATTCTGAAATAATTATTTTCTTCAGTGAAATTTGAACTTCCTTTTCCATCTGGCCAAATCTGCCTTTTAAGGCATTCTCCTCATTGACTTTTTGGACCTCTTTTGCCATTTAGATCAGTCTATTCTTTAAGGTGCTATTTTCTTCAGTATTTTGTGGGGGTCTCATTTAGCAAGTTGTTGACTCATTTTTCATGATTTTCTTGCATCACTCTCATTTCTCTTCCCAATTTTTACTCTCTTTCTCCTACTTTATTTTCAAAATCATTCTTGAGTTCTTCCATGGCCTGAGACCACTTCATATTTTTCTTGGAGATGTTTCATTCAGGAGTTTTGACTTTTTGTCTTCTGGTTCTATGTGTTGTCACCAAGGAATTATTCTATAGTCTGATTTCTTGACCTCTGGTTTTTTTTTTTATTTTCCTAGTCATTTACTTAACTTTGTAGAACTTTGCCAATGTAGACCTTCGCTTCCAGATTTGAGAGTGCTATACACCAAATTTCTGGGGTTTTGTGCAGCTGTTGTCAGAGCTGCTTCTAGGCACCTGACTCAGAATTGTGAGAAAGATTCCCTCTCCACAGACCCACAAACTCTGCCATGCCAGTACTCTTCACCCCAGGAACACCACCCAAGGCTGTGACCCAGATCCAAGCAAGGCAAAGCAAGAGAATCCTGTTTCAGCAAAAGCAAAGAGTGTCTTGCAATTGCCATCTGAACAGCTGTTGGTCCTTGCACCATCTGTGGGTCTGTAGCTCCAGAAGCAGCTGAACTGCTGACTCAGCCACCATTGCCTTTGCAGTCTTGGTGGCAGGGGCCGGATCACTGACTCTCTTCTCTCAGGTCCAGCAGAGTTTCCCCACTGACTGACCTCTTACTTTCTTTTTGATGTTTGTGGGTTGAAAAACCTGGAAACCACCACAGCTGCCAGTGATTCAGTCCCCTGATGTCTGCTGTGGCTGGATCTGTGCTGCCAGTCTGTCAGTGAGGCCCACACAGTGCTGTGCTCTACTCCCAGCCTGGTGCTATAGACCCTTCCTTTTCATTATCTTCAGAGGGAGATTTGTTTCACTCTGTCATCTTGTGGGTTATGAAGCTCTAAAATTTGTTTAGAGCAATTTTTTACAGGTATTGGAGGTGGTTGGGGCAGAATCTCAAGAAAGTTCCTGCTTTTAGAATGCCATCTTGGATCCCCCCACCCCATTAAAACCATCATTAAGAGGTTTTTTCCAATTATATGCCAATAAAACTGACAATCTAAGTAAAAGAGATGAATACTTACAATAATATAAATTGCATAGATTAACAGAAGAGGGAACAGAATGCCTAAATAAGCCTATTTAAAAAAATAATAAATTGAACAAGCCCTAAATAGCTCTCTAAGAAAAAATCACCAGAGCCAGATATATTCACAAGTGAATTCTATCACATATTTAAAGAACAAGTAATTCCAATACTAAATGAATTATTTGGGAAAAAAGATAAAATATGTTGATATTATACAATACTATATACATATTTTAAGCATTTTCAATTTTCTCAACTTTTTCTTTGTCATCTGTAGATCTTTGCAGAGTGTCTCAATTTTCCTCAAAACTCCCCAGAAACTCCCTCGCAATTTCTTATGCTAACCCTTGAGAGTCATGCTGTGGAAGGGATAAATGTACTTCAAATAATTAACAACTTTAACAAGCATGATGCAAGGATAAAAAATAAACCCACATAAATCATCAACATTTCTGTATATTACCAAGAAAGCCCAGCAGCTAGAGATAGAAAGGAAAAAAAAATCATTTAAAATTGCTATAGACAATTCAAAATATTTGACAGTTTACCTGCCAACAAACCCAGTAACTGTATGAACATGCTTATGAAACACTTTTCACAAAAATAAAGTTATATTGAAACAATTAGAAAAATAATAAATATATTTCTCATGAATAGACTCAGCCAATATAATTAAAAAGACAATTCTGCCTAACTTAATTGATTTTTTAAGTGCCAAACTATCAAAACCGAACTATCAAAAATTACTTCATAGAGCTGGAAAAAAGAATAACAAATTTCCTGTGGAAGAATGAAAGGTCAAGGATATCAAGAGAATCAATTAAAAAAATATGAAGGAAGATGTTATAGCCATACCAGCTATCAAACTGTATTTTAAAGTGGCAATTATCAAAACAATTTAGTGCTGGCTAAAAAAAAAAATAGAAAAAAGTTTGAGTGTATACAAAGGGGCAAAACCTGTAATTTTAACCCAGTTGAAGTGTAGACATTCTTCCAAAGAAGACTTTAAACCCTAATATTCCTGTCACTACCACCCTGAACAAAGAAAACAGAAATGCATCTCAGCTAGTGAACTGTGTACTTTTCAGATGATGGAGATTTAAACCCATTACTAAAGGAGGCAAATCATTTCACTCCTCACACTGAACCTTATACATTCTTTTTGCTTTCTTCACATAAAATGAAAAATTGAAAATTATTCTTATGGTTCTAGCACATCAACTTTAGTCTCTCATCTGCAAAAATATTTCTTTCTTGTTCCCCTCCCTCTCCTGGGGTAGAAGGATGGTTGCTTTTGTAATCTGAAAAATTCTTTAACAAAACATGCTAGGATCATAATTCAGGTCCAGAACTTAAGTAGCTAAGTTCTTTATTTTCTTTTTTTTTAAAGCAGTTGGGGTTAAGTAACTTGCCCAAGGTTATACCACCAGTTTTTTTTGTGTGGGTGTTAAGTATATGAGGCCAGAACTGATCCTGGGTCCTCCCAACTCCAGGCTGGGGCTCTTACTGTGTCACCTAGCCGCCCCTGCTAAGTTCTAATAGTGTTCTTTTGAAGACTAGGTAGCAAATGTATCTAAGGTTCCTAGTTTATTGTTAGGAAGAGAAAGGCACTTAATTTTCTTTTTTCTTCTTTGTACTTATTACCTGTGCATTCAACAGCAAATGATACAGAAGCTATTCCTTATTTATTTAGAGAATCCTAGGTTTACTTAAAAAGTGTTTTATGATTATTCTTTCATGGTATTATGGTAAAACAGAAACTACAATGACAACACTTCATTGGATTCCTGTGAGTTTCACGGGGTATACTCAGCCCCAGTAATTATTTCAGCATCTGTCTGAAGCACCAACAATACCAGATCTAGCGCTCTGTGCCAGGCCTCAATCTTCTGGTGTGACAACTTCGTAAACCCTTGAAGTTTCCTTTAGTCTACTAGGAACACCTAGATTTAAAGCCCCACTTCTGACTTTATTATATTCTTTCAGAAGGTATAATAGTGGTCAGCCAGAGTTTAGTTTTTTGGAGAAAGTTTTGAATGAACATGCTGGCTTCACTCTCTGAAGAGCAGTGCCTGTGTTGTAGACGACTGATGAAAGGTACTTGTGCCATCCACCTGCCAAGGCTTTAAGTACAGCCGGTCTGTAAAGTGCCTGAGAGGAGGCCATCCAGGAGGAAGCCATCCGAAGCTGTCCCAGACAATCCTTGTCCATCTGTTTGTGACTGTTCTATCGATATGTGGAGATGGGCAAGGCACAGGGCTTCCATGGCGCCCCCTCCCAGGAAGACCTTCTCATAGCTTAGAGCATGATACAAACTGTAGGCACAGGTCCAGAAATGATGCTCCTTGTCTTGGATCTGCGTGAGGACAGGGCTGGTGAGCACCGCTGTGGCCAGAGGCACTCCCTTGGCCTTTATTAAGATGGCCACCTTGTTGCTCACTTCTTTGGTGTTCAGCTGGCTGGCTCTCCACAGGCTCATGTAAATGCCACTCCCCACACATTCTTCATTCAGCCGTGTAGCATAGGTCACCTGCACTTCTCTGCTGACCTCTGCAAAATCCTGCAGCACACAGTGGCTCACCGGCCCAACCAGCAGCAGGTTACTACGCATGCACCTTTACATCAAATTTCCAGACACATTTTCTCCTTCCATGACTAGGTTTACATTTAACTGAATTAATATCTCCAAAGTATGGTCCAGCCACAGCTTCATGTGGTAATTCAGACTTTCTAATTCAGTCTTAACATTTCCCAGCTTGTTCAATCCCAAGTGGCGGTAATTCTCTTTGAAGTCACCATCGATGAGAACTATGCAAAGACCTATTCTGGAGTTCTCTGACTATAGTGGTATAGTTCATGGATATAAGGGTTATATATCCAGAGTAGACACAAGAAAAGCTTTCAGGGATGCCTGGCAAACACCAAGTGGAGATGTTTGAAACATCAAACCTGAATGGCACCATACTATTCCTCTTCCTCACATGTGCATTCTGATATTGGCATCTGACTGCTGCTTCCACTAATGCCATACTGCTATGATCTCCATGGCTCAGACCCACTGCCAACTGCACCAAATCACTACAATGCTGAATATAAGCTGTTCTTTGCTGCTAGTCTGATAAGAGTAATTTTCTGCCGTATTAAAATGCCTACTATGGCTTAGTCTTGATTTTCTGGGGTGGCTATTTGGAATCAGGCTGATCTGGGGAGCCTAAGACAGGGCTTTATTTCCTTTAGCTACAGATTGAGAACTGAAGTAAGAAGACCTTGAACATAATTCAGAGCAGCACCCTGAAGAAAATGCAGGGGTGGATGGTTGAGAAGACCCTGCTCTCTTTGGATCCAAGGAATCTCGGCTGGAAGTGCACAAGGGGGCTGGGAATGATACTGAGGGTTCCAAGGAAAGGATATCTCCTAGTATCTCCAGTGTTAGCAACCACATTCGGCAGAGGGATCTGAAGAGGATCAACTTCCTTCCTGCAAGACTTCAGGCCTTCTGACATCACCGACACTATGACTGAGATGGAGATGTGTTGATGGAGACAGTGGAGGGCTGCGGTGCTCCAGGCGCTGCCAGAAACAGCAGGGTGTTGGTCCGGGTCCGGTAAGGCACTCTTCTGTGACTGCACTGTTTCCTAAAGCAGCTGTCCAACAGAAGTGCTCAATTCCAGACTTTGGAGAAGCCTCACTGGGGAGCAGGCTAGGACACTTTCCTGAGAGTCTTCTCCTAGGATAAAGTTGGCCACCTTTACCGGGCCTAGGAAGCTTCGGCCCATTTCCATTAACGCGGAAAGCTCCTGGAGGCCTGCGTGTCTCCTGCTCATGTTTATGCAAGCCATGCCCTTGACCCAGGGTCTCCAGTGACACAGAAGCGGGCGCTGCCTCTCATTCCTTCAGGCAAGGGCAGGGACCCGAAGCAGCCTGGGAAGAGGCTGCCTGGCACGGCTCGGTGCTGGGCATCTCCTTGGCTCCCGTGGGCCCGGGCCTCCCGCCGCAGCCCTGCTGATACCGTGTTTCCCCGATAATAAGACACTGTCTTATTAATTTTTTTTGGAAAGAAAAACACCAGAGGGCTTATTTTCAGGGGAGGGCTTATGTTGTCCTGCCTCAACTCTCCTCCGCGGCACTCCTCTCAATGGCGCCATCAAGCAAATCACTGGGGAAGAACAGGATGACGTGCTCACTGCTTCAGCTCTGATTGGATGCAGCTCGGAGCATGGCGTGCGTTTCACGGTGGGGCGGATTGGTGCATACAGAGGGTACCGTAATGTAGTGTGTAGCGCAGGGGATCACCTTCACTACAGTAGCAATCTCAATAGGGCTTATTTTTTGGGGAGGGCTTATTTTAGAGGAATCTTACACAGTAAGGGGAGGTCTTATTTTCGGGATAGGTCTTATTATCGGGGAAACATGGTAGGACTCTGTCACCAGGCTGTGGTTACATTGTAGCAGAACGTTCTCTTCTGCTCAGCTCCACCGCCAGCTTGTCCTTGGCTCCCGCTGCTCCAGCCGCCAACTTCAAAGGTCTCATTTCTCAAATACATAGAGAATGGAGTCAAATTTATTTTAAAAAATGTTATGCCCCAATTGATGAATTATCAAAGGATAAGAAAAGGTAGTTTTTAAACAAAGAAATCAAAGTTTATATAGTCCCCTGGGAGTGGGGGGATGCTCTAAATCACTATTGATTAGAGAAATACAAACTAAAACATGTGTCAGAATGGCTAATATAACAAAAATAAGAAAATGATAAGTGGTGGAGAGGATGTGGAAAAACTGGGACACTAATTCACTGTTGGTGAAGCTGTGAACTGATCCAACCATTTTGGAGAACAATTAGGAAGTATGCACAAAGGGCAATCAAACTAAGCTTATTCTTTGTTTCAGGAATGTAATTACTAGGTATATATCATATACAGATACATGTACATATACATACTCACACTAACATACATACACACATAAACATATACATGCATGTGTATACACACATGTACACCTATTTTGTACATAAAATGAATAAATATGTGTATATACATATATACACACAAACATGCATTTATATATATACATATATATATATACACACATATACACTTATTTGTACAAAATATTTATAGAAGTTCTTTTTGAGATAGCTAAGAACTGGAAATTGAAAGGATGTCCATCAATTGGGGAATGGTTACAGAAGCTATGATAAATGATTGTTCTGGAAAATTATTGTGCAATAAGAAATGGCAAATAGAGGTGTGGCTAGGTGGTGCAGTGAATAGAGTACCAGCCCGCAGTCAGGAGGACCTGAGTTCAAATCCGGCCTCAGACACAACACAAAAACTAGTGGTGTAACATGGGGCAATTCACTTAACCCCAAAAAACCAAAAAAAAGCAAAAAAAAAAAAAAAAAAACCAAAAAACTAAAACAAAAGAAAAAAAAAGAAATGGCAAGTAGAACAATTTCAGAAAAACAAGGAAAGCCTCATATGAACTGATGCAAAGCAAAGTGAGAACCAGGAGAATGTTGTACACAGTAACAACATTATTATACTATGAAGAATTGTGAATGACAACTATTCCCAGCAATACAATAATGATCTAAAACAATCCCAAGGGACTAATGATGAAGTCTACTAACTGCCTCCCAAGAAAGAGTTCATGTTGTTTGCATATCGACTGAAACATGCTATTTTCACTTTCTTTCTCTCAATAGATTTTCTTTTGAGTCTTCTTGTTCAAAATGTCTAATATGGAACTGTTTTACATGATTGCACAAATACAACCTATATCTAATTGCTTATCATCTCATAGAGGAGAGGGGGAGGGACAGAGAGAAATACAATTTGAAACTCAAAACTTAGAAAATATCAAATGTTAAATTTTTTTAAATATATAATTGGAAAAAATACATATACACGTGTACTTGTATGTGTGTATGAAGAAAACCTAGCTTTCAAATTGACTTTGCTACTTATATAATTTGTAATATTAGGGACTCCATATACTTGTCTCTAAAATTGAGTGGTTGGATTAAATTATATCCAAGGTCCATTTCCACTCTAGACACTGTAAGCTGCATAGATCATTTTTTTATTGCATCCTTTAGCTTGAGAGGGGAGATTGGGACATCAATGTCATATCCTTTTGTATAAGATTTATAGTTGTTAGTGCCAACTTAGGTACATAGTAACCACCAACTTAGGTACATGATTAAGGACTCCATAAATACCTTCTTTTTCCGGGTAATCACACCCTAGACATACACATGCAAATACATAATTGCCACTTTTTGAATCATGGCCCAGATTGTTTTGTGTCATTAAGCTAAACTGTATCCAAGCCAAGAAAATATGTCCCTTAGGATAGCAGTTACGATGATTTGCTTTTTTTTTTAACATGAAAATAACATTTTGTTTATGATTTTTAAATTTAGCTTGCTCTTCTAACTAAAAAGTCAAACCAAAGAAGAAAATTGATTTATGGCCAGAAAACTCTCTTATTTATGGATCCAATTAATTAATATAAATACCTGGTCTTTCCTCAAAGTACCATACAATCAGCCTAATTCATAAGTTGTATCAAATTGTGAAGGTATAAGGAATGTTTGCTTATTTTTAACTATGAGTATCTTTTGCTCCTAGAAATATTTTTCAGTCTTTGCCTATAACAGGCTTCTGGGAATCTAAATTAAAGAAAGATATTCCTCCCACCACTGGAATCCTTTTCTAAGAGAAGAAAATCAGGTCTTATGGGAAGTATTGAATATTTTTATGGGCTCTAATTCATGAAAGCATGAAGTGCATTAACTAATTCACAACAGAAAACTGGAATACAAATCTAGTTTTTTGTTTGTTTGTTTCATCTCTATTTCCTAAATCTTTTTTAAATGTTTACATAATATTTTAGTTGAACTTCCTTTCTGCTTTGAATCTGTTTTGTTATTTCTTACTATCTTACTGCTTATGCAGTAACAATGAATTTCCATGTAAAACTAACCAGTTAATATGTTCTCATTTATGTTGG